>NW_020954550.1:24228482-24401621 GCF_900497805.2 Vombatus ursinus
AATAAGGGGAGTGGTTGTGAAGGGCTTTAAAAGCCAAAATAAGATGATATTATATGAAAGTAATATGGAGTCACTAGAATTTATTGCAGTAGGGAGAAACACAGTCAGATCTGCCCTTCTGAAAAATCACTTGGGCAGCTGAGTGAAAGGTAGACTGAAAGAGAGAGCTATTTGAGGCAGAAGGTCCATCCTATAGTCAATGACAATGGTCCTTGCACAATATGAATAGGAGCAAAGGCGCAGATACTGGGAATAATTCAAGGTTGAGTGGGCAAGGGACTCCAAAATAGGGAAAGAAGAAGATTGTAGTCAGCATAAGGGTGATGGGTGAGGAAAGAACTGAAGGATGGAGGAAATGCAGATCAAAATGAGACCAAAGAACAGGGTTAGGGTGATAAGGAAGAGAGAAAGATAGAAGAATAAAAGACTAAGATTAGAAAAAGGAATTTCATGAAAAGAATTTCATGAATGTGGAAGTGAAACACTTGTGGGTGATGGCAAGATTGAGGGTATGACCATCTCTGTGTATAGCTGAGATGGAGTAGAGGAGTAGATCCTGGGAAATCAATAAATTGATGAGTTAGGGTGTTTGAGTATCAATACATATGTTGAAGTCTTCTAGTATGATGGCAAGAGTTGGGGAGTGGGGGGAGAGAAAGACTGTGAGTCAGGCACTAAACTCAATGAAAAAGAAAGAAGAGTATCCTGGGGTCAGTAGATAACTACTGGACTCTTGATTGTGTGGTAAATATCAATTGAGTAAACTTCAAAGGTGATGCTACTAAGTGAATATGGGGGAGAGAGAGAGAGAGAGAGAGAGAGAGAGTCTAGAAGTGGCAATGCGAAGAAAGTTAGAAGTAAGAGTACAGAAAAAGTGGGCAGGGATATTATGTGATAAGGTGGGAGCCAGGTCTCTGTGCATACAAGATGAAGAGAACAAGGAAGGAAATGGTTTAAGATGAAATATAATTTATGAAATTTAATATGTAACCTATGGAGCAGAAATTCCAGAGAGTATAGTGGAAGGGTAGAAATGGAGTGGAAAATTGGGAAAGAGGATGAAAGTCAGGGAGCAGGCAGTGAGGAAAACCTAATAGGGTTTATACAGTGACAGCCAGGGGTTCAGAATCATAGGAATGGGTTGAGAATGATGGGGTGGGAGTATTCTCACCATTAAGGAAAGAGTACAACTAGACTATCAGTGCCTGGAGAGAAGTCCATTGAAGGAGGAAGGTGATTAGACATCCCTTAATGCCCAACCTTGTGGTAAGTGGTGGTGCTGAGTCCTTGGAGGCCCAGGAACATAAGAAACAAGAGCAAGTGGAAGTATAGGTTGGGGGATTTCAGCAGAAGTTGGTAGTTTCATGTGAATCTGATCTAGGAACAGACTCCAGAACATTGCAGAAATATGGAGGCCTGAGGCCTGGATCCAGGGCTGATGTAAGGCTCCCTGGGAAGTCTCAGGAGTGAAGACAGAAGATGAAAAAGAAGACAGATGGGTCAGCAGCTACTGATACTTCCTGTGTCTTGGGATAATAATAATATTTATTTTTCCCTCTCATTTTTCAGATAACAAGCAAATCAGTCCAGCAGTGCCCTAAAAACATCGTACTATTTATGCACAGATTTCCTCTTTGTGTACTTGGTCTTTTCCAGCCACTTCTCCCATCTCTAGTTTCTTTGCCAACCTTTCTACTTCCTTCTGCACAATGGGGAATATGATAGTAGAATCCAAATGGGGTAACATCACTGTTACTGATAGGAAAAACAATTTGTTACAGAAAATCTTGACAGATCTTTTCCATTTTCATCTGTTGTGCTTTCAATTTGATCCTTTTTAATAAGAGAAATAAAAATATTTTAATCATCTAATAACATTGGTAAATAGCATGATAAATGATAACATTTAGTGAAAAAATAGTCATTAGTAAATTAAATACTTTTTCAATATCCTATTAACCATATATCATGGTATTAACTACCTTTTTCAAATGATTAAATAACTGATGATGATCTTTTTATGAAAGTCATACTATATCTGAGATGGGGTGGGAGAAACCTCAAATGGTTACAAAGTAGTTATGATTAATAAGCTTTTGTACAAATAAAATACAAAGTTAATCAAAATGTTTATAGAACATGCAAAATCATTACTGGGTTTAAATGGATCATTTCTTTAAAAAGAAAATTCCCTTGAAGAGTTGTACATTTTAATAAAGTTGAAAACCAACCATAAAAATGTGTAAGAAATAACCATCAAAACATAAAACCTCTATGCCTATCTAATCAATATTAGATTTTAACTTTAAACAAATTTTAACAAACTTATTTAAACTAATTTAACAAACTAATTTTAAACAAACTAATTTAAACTTCTAACAAAAAATTCATTCACTTTGTACTTCATACTAAAAGATAATACATCAAATATATGATTTTAATTAATTCACTGACATTGCTTTGTTACATAAATAGAAGAGTGAAAGTTTTTCTTGTATAAAAAGTACCCCAAAAATTGTTGGTTAAGATAGGTGAACTGTAATTTGTGAATCTCCCATCTGGCCCTTGTAAGTATATTGCAGATCACTGTGTAAAGTACCCTACCTGTAGTAGCCTACAGTTGACTGACTTGATTTTCACGAGATGACCACTGGAGGGTTCCATGCTACAAATGCGTTGTTCAAGTAATTTCCTTCTAGTGTGGCAGCATTCAACTTTTACCTGTAGTTTTGACTGACAATAGCTGGGATTTGAGGTGTCCAGAACTTGTTTGAAAGAATTTGTAGCACATGAAAATCCCTGATAGAACTAAGTTCTTTCCAAATGTTTAAGAGCAAACTCTCGATTATTGCATATTGATATTATTTTCTTCTAATCTCTTTGTGCAGTCTTTGTTCACCTGGAAACCATGGTGGTTGTATCAGATAGGAGGCTAATATATACCCTTCATTGTTCCTGGTCTTGTCATCATCTGTTATTGACTCTTGTTGTATCTTTGCTCCCTCAGGCCTTTTGAGTTCATCCTCACATGCCCTCAGGATGGTCTGTCTTCATTATTGACAAAATAAAGATTGTGAACCCACTTCACAGGATTGTTATGAGGATTAGAGGAGGTAATATATATAAAATGTATTTGCAAACATAAAAAAGAGTTATATAAATGTCAGCCATTATTGTTATTGATATAGGTGATTTCACCATGTAATGGAAGCCAGGAGTAGTGGCCCATGCCTGAAATCCCTGCTACTGGGGAGATTGAGGCTGAGGCTGGAGGATGATTTAAGTTTGAGTTTTGAGCTGCAGTTGAGTTAAAACTTATCAGGTATTAGGTCTAGCAGCAAAGTGAATAGAGCACTGGCCCTGGAGTCAGGAAAACTTATGTTCAAATCCAGCCTCAGATACTCACTGGCTGTGTGACCCTGGGCAAGTCACTTAACCTCTGTTTACCTCAGTTTCCTCATCTGTAAAATGGGAACAATAATAGTACTTATCCTGTGATTAAAGGGGGAAGTGAGTGAGGCTTTTCTGAAGATTTTGTTTTGGGGGCCAAAATTTCCAGCAACATCCCAAAGTCAATATAGTTTAATATAAATTTCACTTATACTTTTAAAATGAGCCCGTACTTTAACAGTGATTATGCAGAGCAGAAGGATTTTTCTATGAGGGTTAGAACTGACAAAGTGAAGGGGATGGGGTGTGATGAAAATAGCTAGTCAATAGGCAAAATAAAACCCAAATTCTCCTCCTGAACTGAAAAGGATTCCTCTTATACACATCAATGTGGCTTTAATTAAATGATTTAGATAAATGCAAAATCCAATACTTTCCTTTGTCTATGTAGATACAAAGTGAGATAATATTTGTAAAGTGCTTTGCAAACTTTAAACTGCTATATGAATGCTAATTATTATCTATTATCTATCAGATTGCCTATGCATCTATGTATCTATTATCTATCTGTCTTTTATTTATCTACCATTTACTATTATATTTCTCTATCTACCTCTACTCTATCCATCTATCACATCTATTATTATCTATTTACTATCTACCATCTATCTACTGTCAATCTGTCCACATCTATTCTCCATCTATCATCATCTATCTACTATTATCTATGTGTCCACCACCTATTGTCTAACATCTATCTATCTATCTATCGATCTATCTTTCTATCAACTATTTAGTCATTGAGGGTAAGTAGCCCGGCCAACCTTGCCTCTGATATAAACTGACTCTAAGACTGTCCCTAGCTTCTCAGTACTCCCATGCCATTCTCTAAGAATACAATGTGCAGAATGGTCTCTATTGGTTACTTATACTGATTAAATCACAAGTTGAGAGCCACACTGTCTCCTCAATAAAAGAAAAGGTACCTATAGGTGTATCCTCACAGGACCATCATTTTACCTAGCAGACAAACTTTCTCTCTAATTAGCTTAGAGATTCGTAAGATGCTAAAGCTGGAGGACACCTTAAAGTCCATTTGATATGGCCTTTGAGGTCCCTTCCAGCTCTGGAGCTGTTATCCTTTGATCCTAGGAATGCTTTCTCATTTTATAGATGAAAAAAAGAGGCTCTCAGAGGCAGAATGAGGTGTCCCACGCCACATTGTCTTATTAATAGACCTTAGAGCAGAACCCACATCTCCAGAGCCCCAGTCCAATGCTCTTTCTATTCTATCACACTGTCTGACATCTGTTAACTTGTGCTTATGACAGAATTTTATCTTAAATAAACACAAAATCAAAAAGACTAAAAAAACCCCAAAATTGGTAAAAGTCAATGAACACAATGATTGGAACAACAACAAAACATTGAATTTGTTTTTTTCCAACACCTTTGATTTTTAAATTTAACTAAGCATTTGCACAGGAAATAAAATATAGTGATGCAGGTAGATATTTGTACATTTTTAATCACCTAGGTTTTTTCCCCTTAGATAACTAAATATTTTCTAGGTCTATTAAAAGACCTTTAAACATCATAGTAACATGTAACCAAACTGCAGTGACTATTAATTTAACTATAACTTGCTATGAATGTTTTCCTTAAAAACATCATATTCATCTTCCCCCCTATCCTGGAGTACAGATTTATCAGTTTCCTCTGAAGATCCATTTTGGGCTCTTTTTTTTCTGTTTTTAGTTTGTACCAATGATTCCTCCTCTTCCTTCTTTTCCTCCTCCTCTTCTTCCTCCTCTTTCTCTGCCTCCTCCTTCTTCATCATTTCTTCTTCTTCTTCTTCATGCAAATAAGTCAAAGTTTACACTAATACAGATGGTATTTATCTATAGCCAAAAACACTTTCCAAAATGCACCATAGTGCAATAAACTCATTTTCAAAGCATCTTTAATGAAAATACACAGTCAAAACAGAGATTAACAAGGATCAAAACCCGTCAGAGAAGCATAACTGACTGTTTTCACTACTCTGGTCTTAGTTTTAATAATCTAATCTAGGACACAAATGTACCAAAAAAATAGAAAATTGATTGCATGACTACAACCATGATTAAATGGCCTTCTGTAACCTGAACCGCTACCACCTGTACTGCATTAAAAACAGGATATTGTGGGTCCCTCTAAACTCTACCAGATAGAAATGATCACTTGTGTTGAGTACCATTCAGTTTTCCAAGTATTGGGTGAGTAAGCAGCTAAGTCTGTAACCCTGGACAACAGAGGTGATTAGATTGAGTAGCCTGGCTAATGCATTTTCCTGAATCCAGAATTTGTCCTTGGTTTAGAGACCAGTATGAAATTGACTCAGGGGAAAAAGTTACTTTTTTTCCTTAACATTTACAAAGCATGTTTCTGGTAGAAATAAGTTCTCATTAGCATAGCATAAAAAATGCTACAGACAAGTTGGAATCAATAAAAATTATAGCACTGAGAAGCATTCTGACTTAAAAAACTCAAAACATGTTCACCAACCTTTTTCTTTTAAAGACAATTATAATCATTTTAGAATAAAAGCACATTTTAAAGATAATTTAGCTTCTGCTCCCTTCCCTGCAAAATGTGCTTCAATTATAACATGATAAAATTATTCTCAGAGTTCATATAAAGAGGATACAAATTTAATTTCAGAGGGTTGAACTAGATGATCCCCAAGGTTCCTTCTAGCTCTAGCATTCTATGATCCTGCATTTGGAAGAAGAAGAAGGAAAAAAAAATTATGGAAAATGAACCTGCTATTGCTTACATGTACTGCCACCCAACGGAGATTTGTTGTAACAGCAGCAATTTCACTGATGGAGGGAAAGATGGTCTGTCTACACAATAGGAAATAAACACATTGGGAAGAAATTAACAGCAGAAATAATGAAAAACATGAGTTCCTCCAAGGTCAGACTGGATCATTCTAGATTCAGTTAAATTCAACAAACATTTTTCAAATTCCTCCTAGCACAGAGCACTGTGCTATGGGGAAGCCTATGGTGAATGAGAAGATACAGTCCCAGACCTCTGTGAACTTATAATCAAGTCAGGAGACAAGACAGGCACACAAATAAGCATAACAGACATTAGAATACTCTAAATATTCTGAGACTCTGAGGTATTGGCAGGGTCACCAGCAAATTCAGAGCCAGAATCCATCTCTTTTGGACTCCAATTTCTCACCTGTCAGATGGGAAAAGATCACACTGGCAACAATATGTAGAGGTGCATAGTGCTATGAAAGATTACAAAAATGAGAGGTCACTTCTTGCCCATGTCTGTACTGTTCTGCTTCTACTGTGACCATCATTTTTCACCTCCTCACTGCAAAAACCTTGGACTTACACCTGGAACTACCCTGGACTCTGATAAGGGAGTTTCTGCCTTGTCTGCCATACTACTTCCCCACCATCTTTACAGTACTCCAACTCCTTTTATATGTTGTCTTCCCTCATCAGAATTAAGCTCTTTGAGGTCAGAGATTGCTTTGCTTGCTTGCATTTATATCCCTCAAATTTAACACAGTACCTGGCACACGGTAAATGCTTAATAAATGCTTATTTCCTTCCCCTGGTAAATACACACACACTCTCCCCCCATCTCTCTTTCTCTCTCTCCATCCATCTATCTATCTATCTATCTGTCTATCTGTCTCTGTCTCTGTCTCTGTCTCTGTCTCTGTCTCTCTCTCTCTCTTTCTCTGTTTCTCTTTCTTTCTCTATCAACTTCACTATGAGGTGACAAGAATAGGCCTTATGGAGATGGTCTCACATGAACAGAGATAGGGAGAGGAATATATGCCATTGTAAGAGATGTTTTTAACAAAGGCACAGAGAAAAGGTGGGGAATGAGTCTGTAAAATGATAAGGAATTCAGTTTGACTGGAGGATTGAATATGTGAAGCAGAGTAGAATGATAAGCCTAAAATGGTAAAGTAGAGCAGGATTATGGAGGTCCTCAAATGCTCATTAAATTTTCTTCTAAAAGCAATACTGTGCCATCAGAGGTATTTGAGTGGAAAAGTACTGCAATCAGTTTTGATAGACAAAGTATCAGGGGGCTCTGAGGCATTGGCAGGGTCACCAGCAAATTCAGAGCCAGAATCCATCTCTTTTGGACTCCAATTTCTCACCTGTCAAATGAGGAAAGATCATACTGGCAACAGTAAGTAGGATAGATTAAAATGAGGAGAGATTGGAGGCAAGGAGAGTAATTAGGAGGATATTTCAATTACTCAAAAAGTAGTAATGAGGGCTAAAATGACTATTCCAACTGAGTACATTCTGCTATATTAAGGGCAGGTCCTGACTAAATATGTTTGTCTACCCAACTCCCAGTGGCAAAGTCTGGTTCAGGACTGGCTTAAGTTGTGCAATGAAATAGTCTTTGAGTGGCTCAATTCATATTAAATACAAGCAATAATTCCATTAGATAGACTTAAAGTACTTAAAATGAGATAGCTTCAACACCTTAAGGAAATAATATGATGAAGTAATGAAGGAGAATGTAAAGGAGATAATGTGGAGATAATGTAAATAGCTGTGCTAGAGGTAATTGAACAGATTTTAAAATCTCAAGTATTTAAATCTCTTTAAAAAAATCATAATACATAGGTCTATCTCAGATTTAGTAACATGATTCTGAAAAATATAGTAGAGGAAAATATTCAAACAAAATCCAGGCAAGGAAATTGTAGACATTAAAACTGAACAATTAATTTTTTTCTTAATTAAAAAAAAACTTCACAAGGTTGCTGAAGATTATAAACTGAACATGAGTTCTAGCTTGCTCTGTTTCCTTTGGTGATACTTTGACTTAAAAGGGAAGATGCTGCTTCAATAATGTACATGTAACAGGTAGGTGGTGCTATCAGGTAAGGATGGTTGTATAGGTGAAGGACCACTCCACACAATGGCCCCCACCTTTGGAATGTAGACATTTTTACTCTTTCTCAACTTCTCCCTTAGCTGCCTGGGCATGACTCTCCTTTAGTCAATGCCTCTTTTATGCCCCTTACCAGGGGCAGAACAGCTTCAAGAGATTAAAAAAAAAAAAACATTGAGAGGAGTGAACCTGCTTGACACTCCATGTCTCTGAGAAAAGCTCTTGCTTTTACCAAGCTTCCTTATACCATCAAAGTTTGTTTATTCATGATTTGTGTATAGCCTTGGGTAAATGGTTGGTCCTAAGTCACCATTTTAATCTCTTCAACTATTGAGTAGTTTATAAAAATTATTTTTTAATCAAAGCCCAGAAGAATCACTTTCATATGGTTTAAGCCCCCAATTAGGTGCAGAGAGAATTCTTTCCCTATTTTCCCCCTCCCCAACAACTGAAACTGAGAGTTTGTTCTCTGCCTCTCTCTTTCTTCCTCTCTTTGCATCTCTAAGAACAAGCTTTTTATAGGCTCTTTCTCTTGCAGCTCTCCTATCTTTCAAATCAGGTCACCAAGCATTTATTAACAGTAGTACAGATAGTAAGAGTCAAGTCAATCAAATCAATAAGCATTTATTAAATTTGTGGTGCTACGCACTATGCTAAGCATGGGATGAAAAGTAAGGCAAAAACACAATCCCTGCTCTCAAGGAGCTCATAGTCTAATGGAGGAGACAATATATAAACAACTATGAACAAACAAGATATAGACAGTAGAAAATGGAGATAATCTTTGAGGAAAGGAATTATCATTAAGGGGGATTGGGGCAGATCAACAAGTATGAGGCCTATAAGTTCAGATCCATCTGAGCCATCCACAGGGGCCCAAGAGGAGATGAACCTGGAGGTAGAGGTGCTGTGCCAAAGGTGCATGGGCTCTGAACCAGTGGGAGCCCCTGAGTGAGATGAACCCCAGTGAAGCCCCAAGGGGGCAGCACCAAACTCACTGAAATTAAGAACATCCACATGAGTTATGACTGGTTATAAGTTTACATCAAGGCAGAGATAGCTTTTAAGTTACTGTGAAAATCAAAGATTTTAACAAGTTAAAAACAGAAAGTGCTTAGAGTAAGTGCCTGTCATTTGAAGTGGAGAGGAGGGTAGAATTAAACGTCTGACTATCCCCTTAGAGATCTCAGTCCCTCGTCCATTCTGGCCACACCCTTTCTCAGTGGGATTGATTAGGGGTAGATAGCAAAGGAGGAGGCTGCCAAACTGCCAAACTCCTGCTGGAACATATATCTCTCTCTCTCCATCTTTTTGCTTTTTTGAAATCTGCCTTTGCATTGCTTCCATTGTACTCATTCTCTTCCTATCAAAAACTGAAACCAAATTCCCTGGATTGAACTTGTCCTCCATTAGTTCTCATGATCCTTCCCCTCAAAGCAAGAGAAACTTACTCTGTCCCTAGCATAGAGTTCCCAGAAGTCAATACAAGGACTCTTTGCCAGCAGGGTCTTGGTTTCCTCAAAACCTGGTAACATAGAGAAAACTCAGATTTTTGCTTCAATATTTGGTTCAGTGTTAGGTTCCACAGCTTAATGGATGTGGCAAACTCAGAGAATTAAGAGACAAAAGAATGATTCAAACATGGAAAAATACATGGCCTGAAGAAGAGAAGCATGACAGAAAATTCAATAAAGGTCTAGAAGCATGTTGGAGATCAACTATTCTCCACCTTGCCTGAAACTGAAACACAAGAATAACCATGAACTAACATGAGGAGTAAGGGAGTTGATATAAAAATTGGAAAAGGGTTAATACCTAAGAAAGTCATGGATGGCCATCCCCTTGTCAGGAGGTCTTTAAGAAGAGTCCAGAATCTCATTTGTCAAGGATGGTTGAGGTGGGGCCCTCATTGAAGATAAGTGATGAAACAATGACCCTCCCAATCCTTCCCTCACAATTATAAGGTTTTTATGAAAAATAATATTTTTTGTGTCTCTGCTTAGAGGCATGAAATAAGGGGGGTTTTTCCTGTTAGTAAATGTATTTATTATTTTGAATTCTTATTGTTTCTCATTTACTTTTCTACATATTTGGATGATTTTTTTTTACATTTAGAAAGTATATACTTAGCAGACTACAAGATACATAATACCCTAACTACAGCTTCCTTCTTGGTACCTTAGGGACCAGAGTTTCTGGTCACCAGAGAACATCTGAGCTGCTGCCAGAATGATGGGATTGCCCCATGGCAGCCTTTTAAAAAGGAAGACTGCCAGTGGGTTTCACTGTTCAGGAAATTCCCTGGTCAGGAAAAGATGATGTTATTGCCTGCCTAAGCAGAAGGTGGCCAAGGATTTGTTAGGGTTAGGTTGCCTGACACACATGTCAGGGCTCCCTTCCACAAAGGTAAAAGGGACACTGGTTTGTGGAATGTTGTCAGGGTCCCCAGCAACTTTAGAAGCAGAATTCAACCTGTCAGCCTTAGTTTCCTTATCTATTTTATCAGGGTGGTGGCTCCCTGACAACCCTTTTAGTTCTATGAGCTAACTCAGCATCTAATTCAGGGGTTCTTAACCCTTTTTTTGGACCCATTTCAGACTCCTTTGGCAATCTGGAGAAGCATATGAACTCCTTTTCAGAATCATGTTTTTAATGTATAAAATTAAATACATGGGATTATAAGAAAACTAATTATATTGGAATAAAGAAATATTTTCCCTTCCAAGTTCAAAGACCCCCTGGGAGAAGGTAAACCCCAAGGTAAGAACCCCTTATCTAACTGAATGCTTAAGTTTCCAGGGTACAAAGAATAGTCTCAGTGTGTTTACCTGTAAAATGTTATATTGTCACTTATTTTCCAAAGGAAGAACTCAGCCAAGAGAGGATCATGTGCATATTTTTTGATATTCCAGTTCTGAATGCAATAAAGGAAACATATTGGACCTTTATACACTTCTACAATTTCTTCTAAAAGTTCGCTGAAGACTCCTTCTACCTCTAACATTCTTTGAGTAAAGGAGTCTATGAAAGTTGCAGGGAGTAGATAATTACATTTTTAATCCCTGGATGTTAAAGTACTTTTAAGGATTAAATCTACTCTCATCAGTCTTTGAATGCGAAGGAGGTGTGTTCCTGTGGCACATTCACCATGTGGTAACTTAAAATGTAAAACAGAAGCTAAAAACCAAATTTTGAATACCAGTTACTCTGCAAACATATATGGTAGTCTCAGTAGCACTATTAGGTCAGTCTCAAAAACTGGGTCCCAAATGAAAATCTGTTTTGTTCCTTTCTTTAATACAGACAGACAGATAGATAGATAGATAAACAGGCAGATAGATATTTCTAAAGAAAAATGTGCCAAACATAGTGGGTTTTAATCAGAATAAGGTATATAAGATCAAGCAAGATTATATGAAACATAGAAATGCTCTCTACTAATAAAGATATGTAACACAAATACGTCAGATTCATAGGAATACCATAAAGAACAGTTGACCATAAAGGGATGCAAGTTCTTTGGCCCCAAAAACAATCTATCTAGAGCCCAAGTTCTGAGTCTTTTTGTGTGTCGTGGACCCCTCTGGCAGTCTTGTGAAGCCTTTGAACCCCTTCTCAGAATAATGTTTTTAAATGCATAAAATAAAATGCATAGGATCACAAAGGAATCCAATGATATTGAGATAAAGATTTTTTATCTATGTATCCATCACCAACTTATCACCAACCCCCTGAAATCTACCCAGAGATTCATGAGGAGTGGGTAAGTTACTAACATAAAGAGAAAGGTTAACTGAATGGGTAGGGGGTTAAGGGAAGGAAGGGATCCAGGATCCACAGACAACACGAAAATGTTTCTCAACCCTTGCTGTTCAGTCAGATTGAGACAGTATTCCAAGGGAATGCAAAGGAAGCCTTGGCCATGCTTTTACATGTGCACCCTTCTACCTCCAGTCAGAGAAGTGTAGTGTAGTAGGAAGAGAATTGGAGTCAGTCGGGAAAACTAGGTTAAAGTGTCCACTCTATCATTTACTAACTTTTTTACCATAGGCAGGTCAAAGTCCCTGTCTGAGCCCTCAATTGTCTTATCTCTAAGAGAAAGGGGTTAAACTAGGTGATTTCTAAAGCTTCCTTCCAATTCTAGCCATTTGTGATCCCATCCTGCCTCTCTATATACTTATTAGCCAAATTAATAAGTCATCCTCTGAACTCTCCATTTTCACAGGGTCCTCAGGATCCCATGGAATCATAAATGATAGAGTAATAAAATGTGAAGGTTGGGCCAGATGATCTCTGTAGTATTTCCTAGCTTTAAAACTTCAGAATTCCATTTTAAAAACCTTTTTATGAATAAAAATGAATATCTTTTATAGCAGTTAAAGTTTGAGAAGTACTTGGTTTCTGTTATCTGATTAGCAGCTCACAACCATTTTGCAAGGTAAGTTCTATAGGTGTTGTTGCTGTTGCTGTTGTTGTTGTTATTATTATTATTATATTGTCACTGTTTTACAGATTAGGAAATTGAGGCTGATGGGAGTTAAATGGCTTTCTTATGGCAAGCAGTAGATGTTCAAGATGAGTTTATATGTACAGCATTTTGCAAACCTTTATAAGCACTATATAAATGCTATCTGTTATTGATACAATGAGAGAATAAATATTTAAAATGAGAAAATAATATGTATTTAAAATGTCATTATTTTGAAGTACAAATTTCAGAAGGACCAAATTTGAATTAACTAATTTGGGTTGTTTTGAATTTCACTACAATCTAGATAAATTGATAAAGCTTAATCTTGGGCCCTTTTCTCCTGTCTTTTATTATCTATTCTTGAACAATCTCAGCTATCTTCATGGTTTCAACTGTCACCTTTCTCCAGATATCTTACAAGTCCATATCTCACACCTGCTCTCTCTTCTAAGATCTAGATATGTATTTCCTTGTACCATTTAGACATCACTTAAATTTGCTAACTATATTTAAAACTCAATATATGTAAAAAAAAAAAAAAAAAAACCTCATATTCTCCTCCGAACTTGCCCCTCTGTTTGACCTTAGATCTCCATTAATGAGTTACCTATGCTTGAAACTTTGGCTTTATCTTTGACTTCTTCCTTGCTGGAGAATCACAATGTCATCAATCCTATCTATTTTAGTTCCACAGTATCTTTCTCATCTATTGCCCCTTTTCTATGTCCTTTGACATTGCCTTATTTCAGACTTTCATTGCCAAAACCTCCTAACCTGTCTCTTTTTTTCCAGTTTCTCCCATCCCCTTTGCTGCAATCCACCGTACCATTGCCAGATTAAGTTTCTGAATGCACAACTCTGATCATGTCACTGCCCTACTCAAAAATCTTCATAAACTCCCTAATGTCTAACGATTAAAATCCAGGTTCCTTTGCCTGGCATTCAATACCCTTCACAACCTATATGCAAACTATTTTTCCAGTCTGGTCTCATACTACTCTCCTTCTCATACCCTGTCCTCTAGTTATATTGATCTGTTCACTTGTTTCTGAAAGATGCTATAGACTTTTACCCCTCCATGCCTTTGCTCATGCAAAGTTTTAAATATGGAATCCAAAAATTTTAGAGCTGAAAGATACATTAGAGATCATGTACTCCAAATTAGTCCTTTTATAATTCTAATATGATTCTTGTGCCTGCATAGTCCTTCCTGCCACATCTCTGACAAATGAAATCTCCACCATCCTTTAATGTCCTGCCTAAATATTCCTTTTTCTTCCCCAATTCCTCCTACCCAAAATGATTCCTTCTTCCATTGAACTCATAGTATCTTGTTTTCATTCTCATGAGTTTCCACCTTTGTTTTTGAGTTATAGTAATTGATATATATGGACTATTTCTCTAGAGTAGACTAGAGGTAGCTGAAGGCTAAAATATGGGACCATATTTTAGTCATAACCCACCCACCCCTAGTAGACTGTAATCCTATCCACTAAACCAGGAATTCTTAATCTCAGGTCCAAGGTCTACGTCAGGGGTCTATGGATAGATTTCAGGGGAAAATTAACTTGGAAGGAGAAAAAAAATTACATCTTTGTTTTCATTGATCTTTAACTGAAATTTAGCATTTCCTTTATTTATTAATTTTTTGCAAAAACATTATTCTGACAGTCTATAGATTTCATCAGACTGTTGAAGGGATCCTTGAAGTTAATAACCCCTACATGAGACCATAAGCTCCATGAGATAGCCAAATTTTATTTTCCCAGTGCTTAGCACATCACTTTGCATGCTGTAGCAGTTTAACAAATGTTTGTTTAATTAAATATTAGCATCCTCACAACACTTAGTATTTCAATAAATATCTGTTGAATTGCATTATTGAACTGATAAGAACTTAATTAAAAGACTTTTTTATGGAATAAGCATTTATTAAGTGCCTACTATGGGCTAGTCATTGAGATAGACTCTCCAGAAATAAAAAGATAAAAATGAAACAATCCCTGTTCCCAAGGAATTTTACAATCTAACAGGCTTTTCAGGCTTATCTTTCAATTCCCCTCCTCCCTGAAAATAATTCTTACAAATCCACTCATTTTTCCTCTTGCTTTTGATGATTTTTCTATATCTGGTACTTTCAAAGTCATGGCCATGTTTTTTCCTTGCTGCGTTGCTTCATACGTCATTGTCTATTCATGCCAGGCTCAGTCAACTTTTATCCTTGAAATCCTTGGCTTCGCCTATAGCGATGACTACCACATGTCCCTGATTTCCCACCCTTGGTTTTGTTCTCTATGTCCCTAGCTGAAGCATGTCCCTGGAACTATCCCCAGTTTTAGGGACTCATTAAATGAAGCTCATCTCTGTGAGGAAATAGCAAAACAGCATAACTTTCCTCTTCTCAACCCCAATCTGGGGTTATGAACCTCTCAACAGCATAATATTCACTCCCGATATACACTGTGGTTGAAAAATCAGTTGTGTACTTTAGATAGATTAAATCCTGAATATTGAATTTAACTAACTCTGAATTAGCTAAACAGATTTATTTTACTTAACACATTTCAATTATTAAGACATCTTGAATTCAATATCCCAATTCTGGGGATGCAAACTGAAAATCACAAGCAATTTGAAAATTATGCTTAAGCAAAAATAACCACATCTGGTAGCTTTGGTAGATTTTCTGATCTCTTCAGCTATTCTTTTATACTCTTACATCTTCGTGACCCAAGGATATAGTTCGGAGTCTTGATCCATTTCCTGAATCCAATTCAGCTAGAAATCCAGGCAGAGAAACAATGATCCTTCCCTCCACTCCTCTCTTCTCTCTGATTTGTGGAATTCATGACTAGCTTCAGACTTCACTTGAGCCTAGGGAATGGTACATAAAGGACAAGGGCCCCGCCCTACCACCCACTCATCTTCCTTACTCACAGCTTGCCTCAATGACTCTTGGGTAGATTTTTCTTTTAATCAAAAAATGTTTATTTGGGCCAAATCCTGACTAGAGATCACAGGTAATGAGTTGGCTCCATGGTACATTAACACATTTGTTTAACCTATTCGAGGGCTGGAATTCTTTACTCCAGAACATATCTGAGCAGATGGAACAACTCAAGCCCCTATTTTAAATCTTCCTAATAAGTCCAGAATGCTATGACTGTCACATGTACACAAGTTGCTATAGGCAGTCTGCTAAATATCCATGTCACTCCCTTCTCCTAGAGTCTACAAACCTTTTTATTCTACCCACACATCCTCAGTTTGTAGTGGGCAGTGAATTTACCTTACTGGTAAATTCCAGTCCTACCTATTTTTAGGAAGGTAACTGGCTATTTCATGTCCTAAGTAAAATGAAATTCCATCATTGTAGTCCCACTCTATTTTTTTCTTGTTCCTTTCTCCTCTGCATATGCTCTGTATGGCATAGCAGATAGAGAGCTAGCCATAGAATATATAATGAGATGTCCAGCTGAAGCACAAACTTTCTGTGATCCATGGGCAAATCACTTAGCCTTTCAGTGCTCTAAGTCTAGACGATTACAGACGGAATTTCCTTACCCAGGAGTTCCTTACACCAGTGAAATCTCAAGTTCAATCTCTTTCTCTGTTCCTGTCCTCTTTCTGTACTATATACATATCCTGGTATAAGATGTGATGTAATAATTAACTTTTATAACTTGGAAGAACTGGTATCAGCCTATGTAGGCTGTAAGAACACTATGATTTTTGTTACTTGCTTTTTTTTCTCTCCTCTCTTCAGGGCAGACTTTGGCTCAATTTCTGAATCTGAGAAGATCCAAGTTGAGTCTCATTTTACTATTTCTTGCCATATTTTGATCATATCTTTGATACATTATTTCCTCTGTCCTTAATGGGTTTTATGGGGGACATCTCCAGTCGTCTTGATCTATATCTTGCTACTGGACCCAGATGGCTCCAGAGGAGAAATTGAGGTTGGTGACTTTGCACAGCCCTTCCTCACTTAAATCCAATTCACTTTCATGTCATAGCATTACCTTCCTAATGTTATGGGCCTCTTTGAGAATGAAGTACAAACAATAACAATGGGTTTTATGATAACTTGCAACCTAATACATTTATCATACTAATGAAAGATATTATATAACCTTCTCCTACCCTCTACTAGAAGATGAATAAACATGTTAAGTAATCCTGGTTCTATTATGATATTATAGAGATCCTAGTGGATACCTTTCCCCAACATCATGGATAGCCAATTATCATTGCTGGGGTTTTTTTTAATGACTATTTTTCTGTTTTTGCGATGGCTTATACACAAATATTTTCAAGTGAGATTTTTGGGTTGTAATATATTGGCTATAGTATTAAACATTGGTTATATTAGGCCTACCAAATTCCCTCTTACTCCCTAATTTTGTTAATTCATTCAAAAAAGGGATTAAGTGTGCCTGGCACGATGTGCTATGTATTTTGTTTATAGTTCCATCATACCAGATGTTCAGAATAAGCAGCTGTGGGCATATGAGGAAAGGACTAAAAAACCCTTGTACTTCATTATGGAAATAAATGGGCAAATATTGACACTGCCCACAAATACATTTTATGTGTTGTATCCCCCTTTTAAAATATAGCTTCCTTGAGGGCAGGAACTATTTAGCTTTTGCTTTCGCATCACATGATTGTTGCTTGATAAATGTTTGTTTATTAATGGTTAATTAACATATTAATAAACAAGAGACTTTGTGATGTACTGGAAAGGACCCTGACCTAGAAAGAAGAAAACCTGGTTTCTAGTTTCAACTTTTCCAGTGCCTGTCCTGATGATCTTAAGCAAGTTACCTAACATTTTTTTCATGTCAGTTTCCTTATCTGTAAAATGAAAAGATAAAAAGATTTGTTCTGTAAAACTTGGACTCAGTCAAAAGGCTGCACTCAAGGACCTAGAAGGCCACATGTGGCTTTGAGCCGTAGGTTCCCCACACTTGGGACAATTCTGATTTCCAAAGTCCCATTTAGTGTTGATTCCATAATTCTACAACTTTCAAATCTTCAAAATTACATAACAAAATGAATCAACCTTCACTGTATTCTTATGAAACAAATAATGTAGAATCAAAGCTTTTATGTTCCACACTTGTGACTCCTGCAGCTCTGGGTTGTGGGTGCTATTTGCCTTTAGTCTACACATAGGAATGAATGAATGAATGAATGAATGAATGAATGAATGAATGAAAAAGCATTTATTAAGCATATATTGTATGCCAGGCATTGTGATAAACATTGGGAATACAATTGCAAAAGCTATGCAGCCTGCTTTCAAGGAGCTTATATTCTAGTAGGGAGAAACAACACACCTGAAGGGTAGCGATGTTCAGAGAAAGGTATTTTTGTCTTGAGAGTCATAGGAATAGTGACTTGTTCTATGGGCAGTCAACAGGCACACTCTTTCCAGAAAAAGTGACAGTATTATTTAGATTACTGCATCCAGTAGAAAGTAGAAAGTAGTGAAAGGATTTTCATAGAGCAGCAGGGATAAGGCAAGATGGCCCCATGTGGATCACCAGATATAAATATATACTACGGTTAGAGACTGGCTAGATATAGGGAGCTTTGTGACTTTGCACTCACTCTATCAATCAAAGCTCTTCAGTCACAGGGTAGCAATTTCAAAGCTGACAAAATTAACTGTCATAGGGACTGGGAGCATCTTGCCTGGATGCCCAGTCCTGGTGGAGAAAAGCAGGACAATAGCAGATCATATAGCAAGATGGCTTCAGTGGATGGCTGGATGGGGTGTTTGTGTTCTCCAAAGGTGTGTACCACTGATGGAGGAAATCTAGCACAGAGTTCAAGTTGAAAAAGAATGGTAAGGTCCCCCTAGTGCTCCTGTTTGCAGATGATACTGTGTTAGCTGCATCAAGGCTTGGACCATCTCAGAGCCTTCTTCACCTCAACTCTTTACCTTGACTCTTTACCTCTGCTTTATCTAAATCCCTCATGTTCCAGGTTCTCTGATGAGTCTGGGCAATGGCTTGGGCTACTCTCCTCTCAGTGACTACCTCTCCTTGGAGAGACATTGTATTAGCTACAGGAGGTTCCCTCCAGGGTGCAGTTGGCACCAACTGAGAAACCCAGCAATTCCTGAACCTTTCAAGTAACCTCTCCTAAAAAGTACATCCCTCATGATCATTGTTTGGTCACCCATGCACAGGGAGGAAAAACCAAGCAGCAAAGAAAGCCAATGGCCTGAGGTCCAGCCTCAGGCTTGCATAGGCAGCACAAGTACAGAGTACATGAAGAAAGGATTTTCTTCCTGAGATTACAACACATCATGAGCAAAATTGCAATGTAAAACTTGGAGAGATTTCAATGTCTTTGTTTTCAGGATTGAAGATAAGCATCACAAACCCTAGAACTGTACATTTGGTAGTATCGCTCCCAAAGATTTCTTAAGACACTTGAGAGTAGTATGGAAACTTTCTGCCTTGCAGGGGGCCTATAAGAATTCTCAGAGACTCACAGAATCAAGGAATACTAGAGTTATTGGGATCTAAGAGTTCTAAGAAGGATCTAAGAGTGATCATGTTGCTCCCCTACTCAAGAAACCTTCCATGGCTCCCTATTGCCTCTACAATAAGATGCAAACTTCTCTGTTTGACATTTAAAACCCTTCACAAACTGATTCCAGCCTATCCCACCCACCAGGCTGATAGCATATTTCACCTTCTCACATGTTCTTCATCCTGGCCAAACTAGTCAATTTACACTACTTATACTGACGTTCTGCCTCCGATATCTTTGCCTTTGAATAGGCTTTTCTGCAAGTCCATCATACTGTCCCTCTGCACCTCCACCTTTTGGAATCTTTAGTTACCTTTGAAGTCTCAACTCAAATACCATCTTCTCCTACAAGAAACCTTTCCTGATCTCATCTGTTTGTTAGTGTTCTTCCCAACCCCACCCAAATTACTTCGTATTTATTTTTCAGTGTACATGTTGTTAAATATAAATTCCTCGAGAGCAAACCCTCTTTTATTTTTCTCTTTGAATTCCCCTGGCATATAACAGGTATCTAATAAATGTGTATTAAAAGAAATTGAATCTGAGGTCAACTAATTCAATCTTTCTCATTATACAGATAAGGAAATTGAGACACAAGGAATATTAAATGAGTTTTACAAAGTTGCATAGTTAATGGTGGCAAGTATAAAAGCAGAACCAAAATCTCCAGACTTCCATTCCAGTGGTCTATCCACTATACCCTGTTGTTACTTTACAGAGTTGGATTTAATCTTTCCAAGCAGCAATAAAATCCCATCCTTCAATTTTTTCAGTAACGATCACAGTCTTAGAGTTGGAAGGTGTCTCAGTGACCATCAAGCCCAACTACTAGTAGAAAAGGAATCTCTTTTATAATATATGTGAAAAAGGTAATCTAATTTTTGATCGAAGACTTCCAAGGACAGGGAACTGATCAACTCCAGAATTCTCACATTCCTAATTATTAAGAGGGCTTCTAGGTGGCACAGTTGATCTAGTACCCTTAGAATCAGGAAGACCAGAATTCAAATGCAGCCTCAAACACTTAGTAGCTGTGTGATCCTGGGCAAATCACTCAACCCTGTTTTCCTTAGTTCCCTTATCTGTAAAATGAGCTGGAGAAGGAAATGGCAAGTCATTCCAGTATCTTTCCCAAGAAAACCCCAAATGGGGTCATGAAGAATCAGTCATGATTTAAATGACTGAACAACAGCAATTGTTAGGAAGTTTTCTCTTAACATCAATTATCTCTTTGCAATTTCTATTCATTTTACTCTACAGGGCTAAATAGGACCTGTCTGATCATTCTTGTCAATGGCAGTCTTTAAAATACCTCAAGACAGCTATCATAACCTACTTGTGTCTTATCTTCTCTAGGCTAGACATCTATATGTCTTCAACCAATTCTCTTATGGCACGATCTTAAGGCCTTCCACCATCCTGGTTGCCCTTTTCTGGATGCTTTCTAGTTTATCAATGCCCTCCCTGTACTGTGTTACTCAGAACTAAGTTCAACACTCCAAATGTGGTCACTTAGTACCCCAGGTGTGGAATGACTAGAGCAAGTACAGTGGCACTATCAACTCCTTGTTACTGGAAGATGTGACTCTCAGTGCTAGGATTTTTTTGGCTGTCATATCATTCTGTCGATAATTAAGACATATGGAGAATTAACCTAAATACATAAGCCCAAGTGCCATTTCTCAATAATAATAGCTAGAATTTATATAGTGCTTTAATGTTTGCAAACCTCTTTACAAATATCATTTAGTTTTATCCTCACAACAATTTGGGGAGGTAGGTACTATTATTATGCTCCTTTTATAATGAGGAAACTGAGGCAGGTAGAGATTAAGTGGCTTTCCCAAAGTCATATACTGAGTACCTGAGGTCAGATTTGAACTTTGGTTTTCCTGGCTCTAGGTTCAGTGCTCTATCCACAAACCCAAAATGTTTGAACAGATAGTTTTCAAAAAAGAAGTTCAGACTATCAACAACCATATAAATGACTGTTACCAAATCACCAATAAGAGAAATGCATGTTAAAACCACTCTGAAATTTTATTTCGCACCCAGAAAATTGGCAAAAATGACAAAAGACAGAAAGAGTCAGTGTTGTATGGCCCACTGTGGGAAGCTAAGAATATTAAAACGCTCTTGGTAAAGATGTGCTTTTTTTCCAACCATTCTGGAAATCAATTTGGAGTAATGAAAAAGTTAAAAAAAATTCACTGAACTTCTGATAATCTTTGACTCTGAGATCTCACTGCTGAATATACACCCTCAGGAAGTCAAAGACAGGAAGAAATTCCCACATATAACAAAATATTCATAACAGCATTATTTATGGTAGCAAGAACACTGGAAACATAGTAGATGCTCATTGATTGGGGAATATCCAAATTATAGAATATGAACATAATCAAATGTTTTTACTCTGTTGGAAATGAGGAGTATGAGGAATGATGCAGAAGTGAAGTAACCAAAATCAGGACATTGCATACAATGATCACAGTAACATAAATGAAAAGAAGACTAAAGTGAACACAATGCAACTATAATAACCAACCGTGACCAACAGAGAAAATGTGCAAACATTTCCCTCCTTTTGGTAGAGAAGTAAGAGACTGCAGGTGTAGAATACTGTGTGTGCTGTCAGACATAATCAGTGTGTGGGTTGGTTTTGCTTAACTATTTTTCTTTGTAGAAATGAGGGCTCAGGGGAAGAGGGTTATATCCAGAAATAATATAAAGCCAAGAGGCATTAATAAAACATTTTAAAAATATGAAATAAATACAAAATAAAAAGAGGCCCATGTTAATCTTTCTTCCCCTTATTTTATGGCACAGAAACTTGAATCTGGTCTTTATTCCTAGTACTGCCTTTAATTATTATGGTTCCCAATGTAATTCTGTCTCTTTTATAGGTATGTCTATCCCATTAATGTTTGTTGAATAATAAGCATGTGAGAGTTGTAGTAGAGATGGATTTTTTATGAAGCAAGGTTGAATGCTTAAAAATATTTGCAGTATTTCAAAAATGGCTAGGCAAGGGATCTAGGTCTCTAGAACAGGTCAGTCACATTAGTAGAGTGGAGAAGAAATTATCTTTATTAAAAATAAAAGACTTCCCAATGATTAGGGTGATTCAAAGGTAGAATGGACTTCAAGCAAGGGTTAAATAACCTACTGCCTGGTATGCTGTAGAGATGATTCTTGTTCAGGTTTCTCCACTGCCCCTTCCCCCCTCCACCTCTTATATTAGGTTTTGATGACTGCATTACTAAGTTTTATTCAGCTGTTGGATGATCATTTGAGTTAAGACCAGTGTGGTTATGTCATCAAGTCACGTAATTCTTTTGGAAACTTTACTTTTAGTACACAATGTAGTTCAGAACAATATTGAGGAAGCATTCTCTACCCTGATCCCTACCCCCAAACACAAGGAATCTGGTGAAGTAGTTTACAAACAGCATATGCATGTTCACACACACACACACACACACACACACACACACATACACAAAGTATGTGCATCATTTAACAAAATGCATGTGATTTCAAAATCAAGTTTCCTGGGGGGGGGGAAATGCTCATTTTCATTACCAACTAATTCTTTTGATTTTTACATTAATCCAACTGTAAAACATGAAGACAATCCATTGTGTCTTTAAGTAGCTGCAAAAGATTCTCTGCAACTGATGACCTTTAAAAAAAAGTTTGATTAAATACTATAATTACACAACAATAAATAGAGGAAATTTTCAGTTATCCATGGAACTCCTGGAACTTAATGGTCTCTTTCTAACTATTCTTTCCTGAACTTATCACCCACTTCAATGCAACTGCTTTTCTGAGGGTTATCACTGGTGGACTTGTTGTCAAATAAGATTATTTTCTTTATCTTTATGCTCCTGTCCCTTTCTGTGGCGTGTGACTCTGTTGAGTGTCCTTTCAAACCTATTCTGTGGTTTCCAAACATATTTTTGCTCATCTCCTCCTACAACTTTCATAACTCTTTCACAGAATCTTTGAATTAGAAGGAACCCCAAAAGGCAGCTAGATAACTTTGCTTGAAAACTTCTAGTGAGGGTGAACCCACTACAACCTCAGGCAACCCATTCCATTTTTGAATGGTTCTAATTGTTGGAAAAAAAAATTTGTTTTCCTCTTATCAAGCCTGAATCTACCTCTCTGAAGCTCCTAGCCTTTCCTAGTTATGCCCTCTGGGGCCAAGCAGAATCTTTCTTTCACAATACAGTCTTTCACATACTTGAAGATAGTTATCATGTTCCTCTCTGTCTTGTCTTTTCCAGGTTGAACTTTCCAAGTTAATTCAAACTAATCTTATGCTGTGGCAACCAGTGCACTCACCATCTCCTCTGAGCACGCACCAATTTGTTACTATCTTTTCCAAAATGTGATGCCCAAAACTGAACAGCATATTCCATATTTGGTCTAACTAGGGCAAAATACAGAAGACTATCACCACCCTCATCCTGATCTCTCTTTAGCCTAAAATCACATTAATTTTTTATAAAAGGGGTGGGTGGGAAAGAAATGTTCTCTTTCTCCATTGACTCCTCTTTGTTGTCCTATTTTCTGTTTATTTCAATTTAATTCAATTTCTGTTTATTACTATTTACTTCCAGTCCATATCAGTCACCTTCTGGTTTTATCTCTTTGAATGAATTCCTTCTGGTGCCTAGCTACTTCTCTGATTTTGACGTCCCTATTACCTAAACTTGAAAGCACAGTCAGTTTTGACTTGACACTTTACATATTCAGTCATTCACCAAATCAATGAGATAGACTCTCAGGTCTCCTTGAGCTCCAAATCTATGTCCCTTTGATATTGTGAATGCTTTCTTCAAAATATTTCTTGCATGTCTTTCTTCTTTTCCATTTTAAATATCACTATCTCTAGTTAGACCCTCAAAGTTTTTTTATATGGTTGGATCCTCTCTGTGGATTTGCTGCAGTCCCACTCTTTTTTTCTACCAGCAAGCTCTAACACTTAACTTATTGGTGTCATCTTTTTATTTCTAGCTGACACTATGTCTCCCTTCTGAAGTAATTTATCTTGAAAACCCAACTTGGCCTAAAGAAAAGGATATAAGATTTATAGGATCAAAGGACCTCCTGCTGGAAGGGACCTTAAAGATAATCTGTGCCAGTAGTATCAAACTCATATAGAAATGGATCCCTGAAGGCTGTATATTGACTTAGAAAAACCACAAATTAATATTACCTATATTTTATTGTATTTTTGTGTGTTTTGTTGAACATTTCCCAATTACATTTTAATCTGGTTGTAGCTTAACTGGGGTTGTACGTTTGACAAATCAGTCTAGGCCAATCCCTACAAAGAATTTTAATGTTTTGCTCAGGTTGTATAAATACTAAGTCTGAGTTTCAAACTTGAACCCAGGTTTTTGTTGTATTTTTTTTTCTCCAAAGCTGTTGTTCTTTCTACCACATGATGCCCATCTCTTTCCATTGCCCTGCTCCACAAAAAATATCACACAACCCCTTCCCTATATGTTTTAAATTCTTTTGCTACTGAGCATGTATATAATAAGAGTGACAATTTTTAAAAAGGGAAACTTATGGAAGCCTTATCAATTAATCTTGATGGCTCCAGTGGAAACTAAGTCTGTTTTTCCCTCTCACATTGAACTTAGTCTCTTCTTTAGATTCTTATCTAATCAGACACATTCTGCATGGTCTCGGTCTCTCTCTCTCTCGCTCCCTCTCAGTCCCTCCCTCCCTCCATCTCCCCAAATGTATCATTGTCAGTCTATCTCTGTCAGTCTGTCTGTCTATTCTCTCTGCGTGAAACTCTCTCTTTGTCTCTTTGTCTCTGTCTCTCTCTCTGTGTCTCTCTCTGCATCTCCCCAGATCTATCTGTGTCAGTCTCTGACTGTCTGTCTGTCTATTCTCTCTGTGCAAGTCTCCTTGTCTGTCTCTGTCTCTGTCTCTCTGTCTTTCTGTGTGTCTCTCTCTGTCTCTGTCTCTCCATCTCCCCAAATCTATCTCTGTCACTCTGTCAGTCCCTGTCTGTATGTCTGTCTCTCTATTCTCTCTGTGTGTCTGTCTGTCTCCGTCTTTGTCTCCGTGGCTCTGTCTCTGTCACTCTCTGTGTCTCTATCTCTCTCTGTCTCTCTCTATCTCTGTCTCTCCCTCTCTCTCTGTCTATCTCTCTCTGCATATCCCCAAATCTATCGCTGTTAGTCTATCCCTGTCAGTCTCTGTCTGTCTGTCTCTCTATTCTCTGTCTGTCTCTGTCTCTCTCTCCTTCCCACTCTCTCTCTCTCTCTCTCTTATCCTTCTTATAAACTGTCACCCAAGGAAAGGGTATCTGCCAAGTTTCCTAGCCAACTACCATATATCCATGATCACAGGTTACCTCGGTTTCTTTTCTGTTTGCTCTTCCCTGGTTTTAGGCAACTGAGAGCTCAGAGATAGAATTGACAAGATTATGACCTTGTGAACTTCAAAAGGTCAGAAGAGCCACCACAAAGAGGAGTCAATAGCAAAGTCCACCAGAGATGGTAAGCGGTGAACAATGACAAAAGACGTGCCTCCAGACAGGTGTGAAAAGACAGTCAATCACCCAAGAATGGCAGTAGCTTCAAGGATGATAACCTCTCTCATGACAGATAAAAGCACTGGCTAAAGACTCTAGAAATGGACAGATCCTCAAAACTCAGCAACACCTGAGGGAAACTTCATGCGGTCTCCAGAAAAAGAAAAAAACCCAGGGTTAAGAGAGTTAGCATGTACCCTTTTGCCACATGTCCTCTCTATATCTATACCTCAGGAACAGCATACTTAAAATCTAAGCCCATCTTCTCAGGTCTTTGTTTGCTCAAGGGGCATCTGTGCTCCCAGTTTGGGAAAAATATTTCTGAAATTTTTTTCTCTTTATGCCTTCTCAGTAAACCCCTTTTCTAAAGCTAGTAGAGATGACTTCAGTCCTGGAATTTATACCTTGGAGGTAACCTTGCCCCTGGGTCCCCTTTCCTTGATTCGATGACTCTTCCTCGAACCTCCATTTAAGGTGGGTACCCAGGACAGCCTCTTCATTTCCCACCAAGGTGGGAAATTTCCATATTTCTTCACCATGTTCCAGTAACCTCTTCATTCTGGAAGATCATCTTGGCTCTGAAATTCACACTTGGAAAGTACTCTTCCCCACTGGGGTCCCTCCCTCTGATTGGATGACTCCTACTAGAAACTTCATGTAAGGAGGGCAACCTGGCCAGCCATCTCTTCATTTCCTATCAGGCTGTACTTCTCCATCATCCCCTGCTTCAAGTACCTTCCCCCCTTCACCTCCTTTCAGCTTCCTATTTATGTTTTGTCTTCTCCCTTAGAATGTAAAGGTAAGAAATTTTAAGGTAAGGAATGTTTCTTTTTGTTTATATTTCTATTAGTACAGAGACTGCTTAATAAATGCTTGTTGACTAACTGACCGGGTTCAACTGATTCTGATTGAAATTCGAGTGTATAGTAGTGGGCACTGAAGAACAAAAACGTTAGAAACCCAGCCTCTCTGGGTTATCCCTAAAGCCCTGAGGGGAGCAGTAGTCATCTGCCTTCTGCGGACCCAACCAGCCAGCATGAGTTAGAGTTGGGAAAAGTAAGCCCAGAGACAGTACTATATTTATATTTGAGATACTGGTTAAAAACATTGTACAAGAGGGAAGAATTTGACAATTTGATTACAATTTTACTTTGGTTTAATAAATCATTTATCTACTGAAAAGTCAATGTGTCTTATTAGTGAGGTTGGCTAATAAAGAGATTTGCCATTTGTCAGTGATGCAAGATTCTGGAGCTACAAATTATCTAACTTAAAAAAATATTTGGAGTTTTATTTCATTTCCATACCCTTAAGTTCACTATTACATCTGGGACCTGTGTTCACCATGCCTCTTTATGTTATCCTTACCGCACACCTGCCATTTCCAACACCAGATTGGTCTGCTCATTGTCTTCTCCCCTCCAACCCCAAAGCTTCATGGTCATTCTTGCCTGTCTCTTTGCCCATTTCATTCCCCCAACCTAGAAAGTCCATTGCAATACTCTGACACACAAATCTCTTACCTATTTCTCCCTTATGAAATATTTTGTACCCATTTTGTACTCAAGTACCCATTGCTTTTGCTTTCCTTAGATCTCATGTAGCACTTATTATTTACAACACTCATCCAGATGCTTAATCAGATATTTGTATTATTATTTAAATATTTCACATGTATATCTTACTCTCCAACCTGCTGATTGGTCTCCCTGCCATAACTTCCTCTCCCATTCACCCTCCACTCAGCTATCAAAGTGAGCTTCCTAACTCAGAGATCTGGCCATGTCACTCCCCTGCTCAATAACCTCCACTGACTCCCTATTACCTCCAGGATCAAATATAAAAGTCTGCATTTAGCATTTGAAGCCTTTCATAATCTTTCCCTTCCTCCTCCCTTTCCAGTCTTGTTATGCCTTACACTATTCTTTGTACTCTTCAATTCATTCACGCTGGCTTCCTTACTATTCCTCAATGAAGACACTCCATCTCACAACTCCAGATGTTTTCACTGGTTTTCCCCCATTCCAGGAATTCTCTTCTTCCTCATTTCTGCCTCCAGACTTCCCTGGCCTCCTTCAAGTCCCAGCTAAAACCCCACCTTCTATAGGAAGCCATTCCCAGCCCCTCAATTCTAGTGCCCTTTTTCTATTGATTATTTCCAATTTGGCCTATATTTAGTTTGTCTGTAAGAAGTTGTTTGCATGTTGTCTCCCTGATTAGATTGTAAGGTCCTCAAGAACAGGGATTGTCTTTTAGTTTTCATTGTATGTCCAGCACTTAGCATGATACCTGGCACTTAGTAGGAGCTTCATAAATGTGTACTGACTGACTGACCTAATTTAGCCTTTTAATTAACATCCTTGCTTCCTAGCTTTTTCCTTCCCAATCCATCCTCCACCCGGCTGCCATAATTCTCTTCCTCAAGCAAAAATCTGACTGTCATTCTTCTGCTTGAGGCTCCCTTTTGCCTCTAGGAAAACTCTTCAGCTTGGCATTTAAAACTTCACAATTTGACTTCAGACTAATTTTATATCATATCACTTCAAGCACCCCATTTTCCAACCAAACAAGTCCATCTGTTGTTCCCTGAATTCTCTCCCTCTCTGTACCCCTCACCCTGGCTCTGCACCTTCCCAAAGATTGTCCCCACTATCCAGAATGCACTCCCTCCTTACCTCCATTTCTTAGACTTCTTAATTTCCCTTCAAGGCTCAACACAGATGCCACCTCCTAGGAGAAGCCTTTCCTGACCCTCCTAGTATTTTTTGGAGTTACACTACTCAAATTATCTTGTATTGATCTGTGAATACATTGATTCCCCTTCCCCTCCTCCCAAGCATTATAAATTCCTTGAGAGCAGGGATTGTTTTTCACATGTTTTTATCCCAAAACACCTAGCATAATAATCACTTACTAATGTTTAATTGAACTAGCTAATAAACTTGTTGACGTCACAGATTTGTCTTAAACTTCTCTGAAACTCCCATGGCAGGTAGAACTATACTACTAGCAAGCACTTAATATCTTCTCACATCCATCTTTCCCAACCCCAACCCCCTACCCTGAGCAGCTAGCTGGCACAGCAGATAGAGTGCAGGGCCTGGAGTCAGGAAAACCTAAATTCAAATCTGCCTCAGACACTTCCTATCTCTACGACCTGGGCAAGTCACTTAACCTTAGCCTGTCTCAGTTTCCTCATCTTTAAAATGGGGATAAGAAAAGCTGTTATGAGGATCAAATGAGATATTTGTAAAGCACTTAACACAGTGCCTGGTAAATAGTAGCTGTTTAATAAATTCCTGTTTCCTCTCTCCCTCTCACTTTGAATGAAAAACTATGTGGATGATTCTCCACGTAAGATCATGAGTAGCCACTGCTTATGTCTTCTCAAAGTCACCCATTCTCAACACATGGCTTGAACACTGGATATATGCTGCATTGAAATGACTTCATTGCTGAACGATGGGCAATGTTCCTGGTGATCTTGTATTGATAATTTAATTGTACCTTATCAATGAAACTAATGACACTTTGCTCCAGGGGTAGTTTTGTGACTCTGTGGTGGATCCAGGTCCTGAAGTCTTAGAGAGCATGGGATACTTTGCTGTTGTTCAGTAGGAAGAACAACAGGTAGAGCTTTGAACTTGGAATCAAGAAATCCTGAGTTCATATACGACCATGGACATTTACTAGCTGTGTGACCCTAGGCAAGTCACAACCTCTGTTTGCCTCAGTTTCCTAGTGTCTAAAACAAGGATAATCATAGTACCTACTTTCCAGGGCTGTTGTGTTAGCAAATGAGATAATACTTGTAAAGCTCTTTGCAAACCTTAAAGTGCTATATAAATGCTAGTTATATCCACATCTAGAGAAAGAACTGATGGAGTCTGAATGCAGATGAAAGCATTCTATTTTTCACTTTTACTTTTTTTTCATGTTTTTTTCTTTTGGTCTGTGTTTTCTTTCACAACATGACTAATGTGGAAATATGGTTTGCATGATTGCACATGTGTAACCTATATCAAATTGCTTACCATCTCAGGGAGGGGGGAAGTGAGAGAGTGAGGGAGAAAATTTGGAACTCAAAAAAATTTAAATGAATGTTACAAATTGTCTTTGCGTGTAATGGGGAAAAAATAAAATATTTTTTAAAAATGCTATTGTGTGTGAAGGGTGGCCCTAGTGGAAGAAATTAAAGTCTATAGCTCTTCTTGACTCTCATTCTCCTGGGTTGCATAACCTTTATCTGCCTCTAATTCATCATCACTTTCCAAGCTTTAGCTCTAGTGTAGCATACTTGTCACCATCATCACCATGCCTGGTCACTAAAGGAGCACTTCTCCCTTTACCTGTCCTAATTCAGGTGTGGAAAAATCCTTTCCCCTTAGTTTAGCCAAGAAAAATTTAGAATTTTTAGAAGGAACTTTTGCCAGGAAACTTATGGAAAACAGATCAGATCCAAAAATTTAGAAGCAGACAAGTTTCCAGAGCATAGATTTTTTATCCAAATTTTACTAAAGTCTAGACACTAGTTGACTTGACTGGTGAAGCTGAAAGGCACCAGTTCTTGGTCCCTTTTTCTTGCCTCAACCCTGTCTGGGTTGGATGCTGGAAAACATTTGTTAAATAAAGATACTCAGATTTCTAGGTAGAGGTCATTTGGGGTTGGTACCACTACGCGGTCTTACAGGATTCTAAATTCCTCTCAGAATCTGCTTCCTGGGCTTCTCTCTGATTAGGGGCCCTTCAGAAAGCTATTGCCATGGGACTAATGTGTACATTCTATACTCATCCTGGCTCTCTTGGATCTTACGCTGAGCCCTGGTGCTCCAAACATTCTTCCCCTGGTCTTCTTAAACTGACCTTGAGAATGCCACCTTTGTCTGTCTCTTGGAGTTTTCTAAGGCTTTGGGACCTTGGACATTGACCCCTTTTCTCTCTAAATTGGTAAGTTTACATGAAGTTCATTTACTGGAGAATTGTTCAAGTGGTTTTCCTGACTTTTTAACCTATCATATCACTTTTACTTTCTCACCTATTACCTCTCATAGGTTAGCATCTGAGTCTAGCCTCCCTAGCAGTCATTCAGTCTAAGTGGTGGGTTCCTTTTCTCAGATATTTTTTTTCTTTTTCTTTTCCTTTTTAAATCATTGCTTCAGGTGTCATAGATGGTCAGAATAAGCCATCCAATTTCTCTCTGTTTTGAAGCCTGGACCATATCTTTGAGCCATCCACTTTGTTTTCTGTCTGGTAGGGGCCTTGAGTTCTCAACTCTTTGCAGAGCAGAGATGACTAAAATACCCTGTGCCCAGTGACTGATCCAGCCTTTCTGTGCTTAATTTACTAGGGTTATCTTGGAGTACTAACCCCTCAGGTTCCTCCCTGGTCCAAGTAAGAGATCTTCTAAGATATTATCGTTATAATTTCACAACACCAAAATACTTGAATATACAAAAATAATAACAAATGTAACTTTCACCAAATAAAGCAGAAGAATGTTCCTTCTTGTCCTTTTCTTTGAATTTCTTTTAGCTATTAGTATCCACAGGAAAAAATCCATTGCAAAGAATCAGAATTAATGACTTGTGTATGAGTCAAAAATAGAGAGGAAGCATGAAGGATAAATGTCCAAAAGGACACATGTTACTACAAGAACAAGGTTTTGTTTGGGAGAGGTCTTCTTCCTTATTATCACCTCAAACACTCAGTGCCTGGCCATACTTGCTGTCCAAAATTGTCTCCAAACTCTTTAGGCAGCATGGTACACTGGTAAGACTGAGAGGAGCAAGAATAAGACCTGAGTTGTTGACATGCTCTATCACTAAGTAGTTATATGTCACTTTGGGAGATGAACTAATGGAGCATTTATTAATTACTTGCTATGAATTAAGCAGTATGCTAAGTGCTGGGAATACGCATAGAAATGGTAAGACAATCAGTCACCTTTCTCCAGCATTTCCCACCTGAGTGTGAGGAAACAACCCATATGAGAGAGAGTTCAGCTCTAGAGCAGATGAAAAGGCCTGGAATCCCTGAGGGTTCAGCTGCAGCAGAGGTGGCAAGGCACCGGAATCCTCAGTGTATGTACGTAAGTGCAGATAACAGTGCCTGAGTCTGTAAGAGACACAAGCAGGCCAAATGGCCCAGAGGACCTTATAACACAGTGGCAGGTCAAATGCTATGGCCTGGTGATCCTCTATTTTACCACAAAATCTCTAGTTGGTGATTCTCAGTTCATCCAAGTGAAATAAATAACATTTGCAAAAAGTCCCTGAATTCTAAGTCTAATTTTCCTCATCTGTAAAATGGGGATGACCTTATATCTGCTTTGTGTATTTTCCCAGGTCACTGTGAAAATCAAATGAGCTAACACTTATGAAAGCATTTTATTCACTGGAAAGGATTATATAAAAACTGCATAAGATTTGAAGCTGGAAAGTATCTTAGAGATGAATTGATAAAATGCCCTCCTTTAATAAATGAGGAAACTGAAGATCAAAAAAGTTAAGTGAATTAATTACTCAAGGTCTCGCAGGTAGTGGCAAAGCTTCAAACATAAGTCTTCTGACTCCATATCCTTTCTACTACCTCTGCCCCAAGACTCCCATATGCATGTGTTATGTAAGGTAATCATGTCAACAGGGCCTTACTCCTCTGCCAGAGAAAATATGCTTTATACTTCTATTGTGCTCTGATTTGTGCATTGCCCTGAATTCTCCCTTGCTATTCTCCCTTCCAATTAGATCCACACTGGATTAGACATGAAAAAGTAGAGGAGAATGCTGAACTTCCATAGTACTATATCTGTTGCTACAATGGGGAAAATACACACTTTGAAGTAAGTGCAGCTAATTCCCAACAGGGGTACAAACAGGGACATTTGATGAATGGTCACAGTCAGTTCTTGCCAATTCTGAGCTCTGCACTTAGAAGGAGTTCATTTTTCAAACCTGCTGGTTTGCAAAGCCGTTGCATGGCAGCATTTCTTGCCCTACGTGATATGGACAATATGGTGCATAGGGGAGATGGATTTGCCCCGTTCTGTGTGGTGTAGCTTAGAAAGACATTCTTAGGTTTGTCCGTCTCTCTCATATACCTAGATAAATAATTGAGCAAACTCTGCGAGTAAACATATCAGTTGAGTGCATGTTAATGTTCTCTCTTGTACTCACCAAATCCTTCAGAAACCTATCAACAATGCTTTTATTAGCTTACAGAGATGGATGCTACTTGGCAAATTATGAAACAGTTGGTTATACTTTTTAATGGCTAATAAACCAACATCTGATTCTTTTTAAATGGAAAGTTTCTCCTCTTGAATACTTTCATTATTTTAGGATATGAATTACAACCATTTGTTATTTCCATTAAATAACCCAACTTTTCTAGTTTCTTAGTTGAACAGTCCAGCAGACTTAATTACATTTAAAGCTGACTTTTCATTGGGAAGCTGCACCCTGCCTGTGATGGCAGCTGAGAGTTTAGCCGGGTCTTGATATGCATTAGTTTGGTAATCAATCACTAGGCTGTCCTTATGTTGTAATGCAGGGTTGTTGGTTTTGTAACTCACGTGAAAAAGAACGGATCTGGATCCATGCAACACCCAGTGGATTCTCAAATCGTTAATTTTTGGATTTGATTCTTACTTTGGCAATGAGTGAGCAAATAAACAAGCATGACTGAAATTAATTTATTGCATTCAAGAGACATCTGTAATTCTGTATTAACTTGCTGAGGAAAGAATTAAACGACTTCAGCTTCGACTATTTTGCTCTTTATTCCAGCTCAACAAACCTTGCCTTCCCAAATTACTCAGATCCTCTCTTCCAGCTGATAGGAAAACAAAGGCACGCATAATTGAGCCTTCGTATTTCTAAATTTTAATTTGCATAAAAGACACAAGGATGACATTAAAGTGTCATGGAAGGACAAACTTAAAGACAAATTCAGGGCTAAGGCTTCCTGCTTCAACTAGAACTAAGGAGTCTGTGCCAAAGTATTGCAGCACACACTGTCAGCTCACGGATTGTGCTCCGACCCCTGTAGTTCCAAAACACAATGGTTAGAGTGCTACTCAGCAATGAACATCCTGACTCCTGGGAGTCCCAATCCAACTCAGCATCATTTGATTTCATGTTGGTTTATCTTTCCTAGTTGCATTTCCATTAGTTTTTACAAAAGGAAAGAATATTTGGGACTAGAGAAATGCAAAAAATGTCACCAAAATTGCTATTGTGTCTTCCAACTCATTGGCAAGGTCCTAATTTAGCACTCTAGATCTGAGAGATGATTCAGATTCTCCTGGCCCAGGCAGACAAATCAAGGTCAAATGTAACCCAATAGGTCAGTAAGGGTAGATGGAAGTCTTGGGGTCAATACTAAGACTGGTTGATTCTGCTGGTATACTGGAAAACACTGGCCTAGAAAAAGAACCGAACATCAAGAGACCTTAGGTCCCAGCCCTGGCACTTGTCATCTGTGTAACCTTGGACAAGTCATTCAATGGAGTCTCTGTTTCCTAACCTATAAATGAGGATAATGTCAACTCTTTTACTTCTATCACAGAGCTATGGAAATCAAATATGTGTGAAAGTGCTGCCGAGTACTATACAGATAAAAACTATAAAGAGCTAGGCAAATACATTATTATTAACAATACTTTGAACTTTTTAGTATCTCTCAGAAGTGCCCTGTGGCTGATTCAGGTAAGGGTCAGAAACCTCTGTGATCCTGAGAACCACCAGCTGCCCAATGTCTCCCTGGGTAACACTGACTGACCTGATATCTATTCCTTCAGCATTTTCACTAGCTGTTCCCCATGTCTGGACTTTTCTCCCTCCTCGTTTTTGTCTCCTGAATTCCTTCAAGTCCCAGCTAAAATTCTACCTTCTACAAGAAGCCTTTCCCAATTCCCCTTAATGTTAGCCTCCACTCTGTTGATTATTTCCAATGAATTCTGTACATTTCTTGTATGTACATAGGTGTTTGCGTGTGTCTCCCCCTCTTGTTTTTTGTTATTGTTGTTGCTGTTGTTGTTGTTGTTGTTGTTGTTGTTGTATTCCCAGCACTTAGCACAGTGCCTGACACATAGTTTAGTAAATACTTATCAGTTGATTAGAAGGGGGAAAGAGAAAAGGAGAGGATTTTAAAAGGTAGGTCAAAGATAAAAGAGAAAAAGAAAGAAAAAAAACACTAAACAAATAACTAAATGAATTATTAACTAATTAAACAAACAAATGGAGAGTGTGAGGGCTGACAACAATTGAACAACCCTTTATTAAGCACAGTACCACTTTATTTATTAAGCAAAAAGGCTTATGACTTTATTGTTATATGGAAGTTCCTGTACAGAACCTCCCTCTAATGCATCAAAAAGATAACAGTCTGTACATTCTAGTCTTAGGGAGTTTCTCAAGGAATATAAAGGTTAAGGGACTTTGCTCACTTTCCCTTGGTCATCCAACTAGGATGTGTCAGAGGAAAGACTTGAATCTAAGTTTTCCTGATTCTAAGACCAGTTTTCTAACCACTTTGCTCTGCTGCCTGTCTTCACTGTGGATACAAAGACATAAGTGAAACTTCTACAGCCCTCACGAAACTTTCATTTTAATGGAATGTGAGCTAATGTACTGTCCATCGGTACTAGTATCATATAGGTTGCATATTTCAAATTTAATGTTTTCATGATGAAAGTTAGCAAACAAATATGAATGTACTTCTGATCCCTTCTTATGTAGGTAGCCAGCAATTCACGTGAAGAAAAATACCTACAAGTTTGGAATGCTGTCTAATTTTTCCTTCCACCTAAAATTCCTCTGTTATATCATGTTGTTGTGAGAGTTTAGGAGGTTATAATAAAGGTTAGGCTCTCTGGGACTTGTTTCCAAAACAGGAAAAAAAGGTTGTCCTTATGCACATTGTACAGATGACTTTTTTCTGGGGTGGGGCAGGAGCAATTTGTGATTTAGCAGTAAGTTGTTTTGATTTGCAATTCTCTTACTATTATTGATTTGTGACAATTTTTCTTTTCATTCTTAACAGCTTTGAATTCTTTTTAGAATTGTTTGTTCATATACTTTGATCATTTATTCATTGAATAGCTCTTGGTCATACGTATTTGTATTAATTTAATAAACACAATTTACATATCAGACCCTTACCAGAAATATTTGAGGCAAAGATTGTTTTTTTTTCCTAATTAACAATTTCCTTCTTACCTTAACTACATTAATTTTGTTCGTGGAAAAATGTTTCTCTTTCAAAAGTGCCTACTTTATCTTTTGTGGTCTCCTTTATTCATTCTTCCCTTGCTCATAGCTGTGGCGACCTATTTTGTCAAATGCCTATTTGGAACTTGTGGTATATGATCTAATCCTATATTTTTGCCAAGCTTCTTTCCAGTATTCCTATCAATTCTTGTCAAATAGAGAATTCTTCCCCAAGCAGCTTATGGTTTCAGGCACATTAAACACCTTATTATTATTTATTTTGATTATTGCTGATTATTCCTTCCTTCTAGATTGTTCCACTGAACTTGAGTCTTTTCTCTTTCTTAATCAGTATCAAATACTTTTGATGATTACTGCTTCATCCTACAATTTGTCTGGTGGTTGAACTGTGAATTAATTCAATCATTTTGGAGGGCAATCAGGAATTATGCCCAAAGAGTTATTAAATTGTCTATACCCTTTGATGCAGCAATACCATCACTAAGTCTATTTCCAAAGATGATTAGGGAAAAAGGAAAAGAACCTATATGTTCTAAAATATTTGCAGCAGCTTTGTTTGTAGTGGAAAAGAACTGGAAGTTGTGGGGATGCCCATCAATTGGGGAATGACTGAATAAGTTGTGGTATGTGATTGTGATGGAATACTATGGTGCTGTAAGAAATGATGAGCTCAAAGATCTTAGAAAAACGTGGATAGACTTGCATGAAATGATGAAGAGCAGAAGCAAGAGAAATCTGTATACAGTAACAATATTGTTTTCTTTGTTTTTTTTAACTGAAGTTTACTTTCAATGACGTTGTGATTCTATTTCTCTTTACAAATACTATTTATACATCAGGATAGATAGATAGATAGATATAGATATAGATATGGCTAAACATGTATTTTTACAATCCTCTCTTTCCCTCTTTCAAACTTTTCTTTCTTTGATATATTTCCATTTCTATGACAAATTCCAGGTGCTCAGGGAAAGCCTGGTCTGCAAATAAATCATTAAGCTGGTGATTAAATGGAGTTTTAAAAAATTTTTTAACATTTTTATTTAGAGTTTTGAATTCCAAATTTTATGCCTCTCTTCCTCCCTCTTCTCCCCCCTCCCTTAGAAGGTAAGCAATCAGAAATAGGTTTTACATGTGCAATTATTTAAAACATTTCCATATTAGGCATTTTGTACAAGAAGTTTCAAAAAAATGAAAGAAAAAAGTGGAAAATAGCATGCTTTAATAAAAGTATGTTCAAACAATATTAGTTCTTTCTCTGGAGGCAGATAGTATGTTTCATCATTAGTCCTTTGGGATTGTCTTGGATCAATGTATTCCTGAGAATAGCTAAGTAATTCACAGTTCTTCATCGAACAATATTGTTATTACTATTACACAACGTTCTCCTGGTTCTGTTCACTTCAGTATGCATCAGTTCATGTAAGTCTTACCAGATTTTTCTGAAATCATCCTGCTTGTCATTTTTTATAGAACAATAATATTCCATTACAATCATATTCCATAGCTTGTTTATCCATTCCCCAATTGATGTGCATCCCTTTCATTTTGAATTCTTAACCACCACAAAAAGAGCTGCTATAAATATTTTTGTACACATAGGTCCTTTTCCCCTTTTTTGGATGTCTTTGGGATATAGACCCAGCAGTGGTGTTGCTGGATTAAAGGGTATGCACAGTTTTATAGACCTTTGGGTGTAATTCCAAATTGCTCTCCAGAATGATTGGATCTGTTCACAACTCCACCAACAGTGCATTAGTGTTCTAGTTTTACTATATCCTCTCCAACATCCAATATTTCCTTTCTTGTCATATTAGCCACTCTGATTAGTGTGAGGTGGTATGTCAGAGTTGTTTTAACTTGCATTCCACAGATCAATAGTGGATATTGTGAATAGTGATTTAGAGGATTTTTTCATATAATTATAGATACCTTTGATTTCTTTGTCTAAAAACTGCCTATTCATATCCTTTGACCATTTATCAATTGGGAAATGATTTGTATTTTTACAAATTTAATTGAGTTTTCTATATATTTGAGAAATTAAACCTGTATCAGAGATACTTATTGCAAAACATTTTCCCCAGTTTTCTGCTTCTCTTATAATTTTGGTTGCATTGTGGTTTTTTTTGTGCAAAAAAAATTCAATTTTATATAATCTAAATTATCTATTTTATATTTTGTAATGCTCTCTATCTTCTTTGGTCCTAAATTCTTCCCTTATACATAAATCTGACAGATAAACTATTCTATATTCTCTTAATTTGCCTATGGTATCATCATTTATGTGTAAACCATGTGCCCATTTTGACCTTATCTTGGTATATGGTGTGAGATGTTGTCTATACCTAGTTTCTCTACACTGTTTTCCAGTTTTACCACCAGTTTTTGTCAAATAATGAATTTTTGTTCCAAAAGCTTGGATCTTTGTGTTTATCATGTACTATATTACTATGGTCATTTACTATAATGTAATTTGTACCTTATCTATTCCACTGAGCCACCACTCTATTTCTTAGTCAGTACCAGATTGTTTTGATAATTACCACTTTATAATACAGTTTGAGATCTGGTATTCCTAGACCACATTCTTTCGCTTTTTTTATTCCCTTGATATCCTTAAGATTTTGTTCTTCCAGATGTATTTTGTTACTATTTTTTCTAGCTCTATAAAATAATTTTTGATAGTGTGATTGGCATAGCACTGAATAAATAGATTAATGTAGGTAGAATTGTCATTTTATTATATTGGCTCACCTACCCATGAGCAATTAATACTTTTCCAAATGTTTAGATCTTACTTTATTTGTGTGAAAAGTGTTTTGTAAGTATGTTCGTATAGTTCCTGGCTTTGTCTTGGCAAGGAGACTCCTAAATATTTTATACTGTATAGTTATTTTAAATGGAATTTCTCTTTCTATCTCCTGCTGCTGGATTTTGTTGGTAATATATAGAAATGTTGCTGATTTATGTTAGCTTATTTTGTATCCTGCAACTTTACTAAAGTTGTTAATAATTTCAAGTAGCTTTTAGTTGATTCTCTATGATTTTCTAAGTACACCATTATATCATCTGCAAAGAGTGATGGTTTTGTTTCCTCATTGCCTATTCTAAATCCTTTAATTTCTTTTTTTTCATCTCTTATTGTTATAGCTAGCATTTCTAGTACAATATTAAATAATAAAGTGATAATGGGTATCCTTGCTTCACCTCTGATTGTTTTGGGAAGGTTTCTAGCTTATCCTCATTACAGATAATGCTTGCTGATGGTTTTAGATAAATATTACTTATCATCATATCATTTTAAGGTGAGCTCCATTTATTCCTATGTTCTCTAGTGTTCTTAATAGGAATGGGTGCTGTATTTTGTCAAAGGCTTTTTCTCCATCTATTGAGGTAATCATATGCTTTCTGTTGATTTTTTTATTGACATGGTCAATTGTGTTGATAGTTTTCCTAATTTTGAACCAGCCCTGTATTCCTGGTATAAATCCCACCTGATCGTAGTATATGATCCTTGTAATATACTGCTGTCATCTCTTTGCTAGTATTTTAATTAAAAATTTTGCATCAATATTCATTAGGGAAATTAGTGTATAATTTCCTTTCTCTGTTATGGCTCTTCCTGGTTGGGTTATCAGCACCATATTTGTGTTGTAAAAGGATTTGGTAGGACTCCTTTGGCTAGTTTTCCAAATAGTTTATATAGTGTTGGGATTAATTGTTCTTCAAATGTTTGGTAGAATTTGCTTGTGAATCCATCTGGTCCTGGAGATTCTTTTCTTAGGAAGTTCATTGATGGCTTATTCAATTTTTTTCTAATATCAGGTTATTTAAGTATTTTATTTCTTCTTCCGTTAATCTAGGTAATTTATATTTTTGTAGATATTCATTTAGATTGTCAGATTTATTGGCATATGATTGGGCAAAATAGTTCCTAACTATTGTTTTAATTTTCTCTTCACTGGTGGTGAATTCACTCCTTTCTTTTTTTTTGATACTAGTAATTTGATTTTCTTCTTTCCTTTTTTTTAATCAAATTAACCAATTTTTTGTCTATTTTATTGTTTTTTTTTTTATAAAACCAGCTTCTAGTTTTATTTGTTAGTTCAATGATTTTCTTTTTTCAACTTTCTTTTTTTATTTTCAGGATTTCAGGATTTCCAACTTGGTGTTTAATTGGAGATTTTTAGTTTGTTCTTTTACTAGTTTTTTTTAGATGTATGCCCAATTCATTGATCTGCTTTTTCTCTATGATATTGGTGTAAGCAGTTAGAGATACAAATTTTCCCCTAAGCATCACTTTGGTTGCATCCCATAAATTTTTGTATGTTTTCTCATTGTTGTCATTTTCTTTAATGAAATTATCAATTGTTTCTGTGATTTGTTCTTTGATTCACTTGTTTTTTTAGGAATAGATTATTTAATTTCCAATTAATTTTTAATCTCTCTTTCCATTATCTATTATTAAATGTAATTTTTATTGCATGTGAGGTTTTTATGTTCTAGTACATGGTAAATTTTTGTGTAGGTGCCACGTACTGCTAAGAAAAAGGTATATTCCTTTCTATTCCTATTCAATTTTCTCCCGAGATCTATCATATCTAACTTTTCCAGAATTTTATTCACCTCCTTAACTTCTTTCTTATTTATTTTTTTGGTAGATTTATCTAGTTCTGAGAGGGGACAGTTGAGGGTCCCCCACTAGTAGTTTTATTATCTATTTCTTCCTATAACATCCAACTTCTTAAAAAATTAGATACAATACCATTTGGTGCATATATGTTTAGTATTGATATGACTTCATTGGTTATGGTATCTTTCAGCAAGATACAGTTTTATTCTTTGTCTCTTTTGCTTAGATCTATTTTTTACCTTTGCTTTGTCTGAAATTATGTTTGGTATCCTTGCTTTCTTTTTCTTTGTTTCAGTTGAAGTATGATAGATTCTGCTCCAACCCCTTGCCTTTACTCTGTGTGTATCTCTCTGCTTCAAATGTGTTTCTTATAAACAACATATGGTAGAATTCTGGTTTTTAATCTATTTTGCTATCTGCTTCTATTTTATAGGTGAGTTCATCCAATTTACATTTATACTTATGATAACTAATGGTGTATTTCATTCCATTTTATTTTCCTTTGTTTATCCCCCTTTCTCTATTACCCCCACCCTTTTCCCTCCTCACAAGTGTCTTACTTCTGATCCACTGCCTTTCCCAATATACCCTCCCTTTATTATCCCTATATTAACCCCCCCTTCTATTATGCCCATCCCTTTTTACTTCTTTATAGGGTAGGATAGATTTCTATGTCCAACTGAATTTATATATTATTCCCTCTTTGAGCCAATTTTGATGACAGTAAGGTTTAAACTTTGCTCACCACTCCCACCCTCATCTTCCCCTCCATTATTATAGCTCTTTCATGCCTCTTTAATGTGGGATAATTTACCCCATTCAATCTCCTTTCAATGCAATTTTCTTTCTCACCCCTTTACTTCATTTTTTGGGGTATCATCCCATTATCTACCTTATATCCACACCCTCTGTCTACATATACTCCTTCTAATTGCTCTTATAATAATAAAGTTGTTAAGAGTTACACATATTATCTTACCATATAGAAATATAAACAGTTTAACTTTATTGAATTTCTTGTGTTTTCTCTAGTGTTATATTTGGAGGTCAAATTTTTTATTTAGCTCTGGTCAAAAATTAGAAATGTTTGAAAGTTCTCTATTTTGTTAAAGGTCCATTTTTCTTCCTAAAAGTTTATATTCAGTTTCACTGGATAGGTGATTCTTGGTTGTAATCCTAACTCCTTTGCCTTCCAGTATATCATATTCTAAGCCCACCAGTTCTTTAATATGGAAACTGCCAAATCCTGTGTAATCCTGACTGTAGCTCTATGATATTTAAATGGTTTCTTTTTGGCTGCTTGCAATACTTTTTCCTTGATCTGCAAGTTCTGGAATTTGGCCATGATGTTCCTGGATGTTTTCACTTTGGAATTTCTTTCCAGTGGTAATTAAGAGATTCTTTCAATTTGTGTTTTACCCTCTGGTTCTGAAATATCAGGGCAGTTTTCTTTGATAATTTCTTGAAAGATGTTGTTCAGGTTTTTTTTTGTTTTTTGTTTTTTGGTTTTTTTTTTTTGGTCATGGCATTCAGGTAGTCCCACAATTCTTATATTGTCTCTCCTGGGTTATTTTCTGGATCAGTTGTTTTTCCAAAGAGAAATATCATATTTTCTTCTATTTTTTTTTTTTTACTATTTTGATTTCATTTTATCACATCTTGATTTCTCAAAAAGTCATTAGTTTCCACTTGCTCAATTTTGATTTTTAAGGCATTGTTTTCTTCAGTGAGCTTCCTGTTCCATTGGCCAATTTTATTTTTAGGGAGTTATTTTCCTCAGTAAATTTTCGTGTATCTTTTCCATGCTATTGACCCTTTTTTCATGATTCCCTTGCATTACTCTCATTTCTTTTCCCAATTTTTCTTCTACTTCTGTAATTCACTTTTTAAAATCTTTTTTTAAGCTCTTCCAGGAATTCTTTTTTGGGCCTGAGGCCAAATTACATTTTTCTTTGAAGCTTCACATGTAGCCATTTTAACAAGATTGTTCTCTTCTAAGTTCATGCCTTGATCCTCCCTATTACCATAGTAACTTTCTATAGGCAAGCTCTTTTTTCATTTTTTACTCATTTTTTTTCCTGCCGTTTTTGTGACTCAGTGTTTTTATGTGAGATTTGGGCTCTGGTCCTATACTGTCCCAAGCTATTTGTGCTAGGGCTCTGGTCTTACTGCTAGCTTTCACTGGGGTTCAGGGCTTAGCTGTTTGCTTTCTCTGTAGGATAGGCTTCCCTTCTGGCTTAAACTGAGGGGTGGGGCCTTCCCTTTGGCCTCCCCTGAGTGTGGGTTTTCCCTACGGGTTTGCTCCAGGGGTAGGGCCTTGCTGTTGGTTGCTATGGAAACAAGGCCTCTCTGCCAGCAAGCCCTAGAGGAAGGATTTTATTGCTGGTCTGCCCCAGGGGTAGGGCACTGCTGCTGGGTTGCTATTAGGCCCCAGGGGTGGGGTCTCACTATTGGCCAATGCAAGGGCAGGGTTTCACTCCTGTCAGCAATGGGGTCAAGGCCTTGCTGGTGGCTTTTGCTGGGGATGAGGTCACTGGAGTGGGGTTGGTGCTACTGGTTTGCAGGAGGGTGGGGCTTTGCTGGTGGATTGTCCCAGGCTTGGAGCCCTGCTTCAGGCCCCCTCCTGTGAGGCTGGCTGCTGCTGCTCTTGGACTTGTCTCCCCTCCCACCCCAGTGAGACAGATCTTTCCTGCCAGGCTTGTAAGCTGCTTCCTTGCTCCTAGATCAATTCTGAGGCTGTTTTCTACTTGTTTGGAAGAGAATTTTGGAGGGCTTCAGAGGGTTCCTTCCTCATTTTGCCATCTTGGCACCAGATGTTGTAGCAATGTTATTTTAAAAACAACTTTGAGCAACTAAGTCATTTTGACTATTAATTACAAATTAACAAATTAATTATGAAAGACCTATGAAGGAAGATTCTATCTGCATCCAGAGAAAGAACTAATAAATAGAAGTATGTATAGAATGATATTACATATATACCCACAAATATTTGTTTCTAATGGTAGCCATCTCTAAGGCCAGGGTGGGGGAGATGAAAAAAAAAGGAAAAAAAGTTACATGAAAACTCTATTATATATTTTAAAAGAATAGCAAGTTTTATATAATAGACTGGCAGTTTCATGTGCAATCTTTTTTTATTCTATTATGTTATGGAAATACTTGTGTTATACATAAATTAAAAAAAAAAATAAAAAACAAACCAACAAACAAAAAGAAACCAGGAGATAAATAGAAGGAATTTGTTGCATTGATCATACCAAAATGCATAATGGGAATTCTGAAGGGAATAAATAAATATATTGAAATTTAAAATCTTTCTTTTCTGTAAAAGCTTTTCTCTGCCTTCATACTTTTTAAAATTAGTATTTTCTTTGAGATTTTAGACCATTTGTTCATCTAAATTTAATTATTTTGTTTAGCTCTATAAATTACAGTGCCTCTTTGGCATAGCACTAATTCTGTAAAAGAATTGAGGCAGTACCATAACTTTTATTATTTTGGAGCAGCCCAACTATTAACAACGAATATTCCTCCAAGTGAATTATTTACTTTGTTACCTTAATTACATAACATTCTTTATTTCAAAGAGTGCTTCATAATTGTATTTATACATTTTGAGTGCTTCTTAGTACATTGACTCCCAGATGTTTTATGCTGTGATCATTGTGATTTTTGAAATATATCATTTAATGTTGTAGTTAAAATGATAGGACTCCAAAATGGAGTCACTTAGGCTAAGTAGTCCTAATGACCATAAACATAAAAGCAATGACAGACAATCTGTACTTTTCCACTGTTCTAACTCATTTTATCCTATGTCAAACATGTAAATGAGCAGGGCTCCTGATTGGATGAAGCTCCTGGCTGTCTACAGCAGCTATATACCAACTCCCATTTCTGGGATCCCCAATTACGGATGCAAACTCTTACCTAGTTTCTGGTCCCAATTAGAAACTCCTCCACCCAAATCTGGTCTCGATAAGAAACCCAGGGAATTTCCCCACCACATATGGATTTGATTAGGAATGTCCCCTCCCATATCTGGCATCGTTTACCTATTCATAACCAAACCTATCTTCAAGGTATAAAACTTCTCTGATCAGTTTCCACTCTATATGAGCTCCCACTGAGATTTTGCCACTGTCTATATCTCCCTCACATGAATGACTTTGGCCCTGCATGGCCAAATGTCTGCATATATGTATGTATATGTATGCATGCATACATACATATTTGTAGATATATGTATATATGTGTGTGTTGCTGTATATGAGTATGTTTGTGTAGATATGTATATAAATATATGATTCATATGTATGTATGCACATATATTATGTATATATGCAAGTATATCAGTGTATGTATATATATATATGTATATATGATTTTGTTTTTGCCTGCTTGCTTTGCTAAATAGTAATAAAGTTCATGTTTGTATTAGCCTCCAGAGTATCAATTTGCTGTAAATCCTTGAATAAGAGTCTTCACTCTAGCCTGAACTGAGAGGCCAAATGGAGCACATGCATTTTCTACTAATTTAAATGAAATTTCCCTTTGCTCCTGTATTTTGTTATGGCTATTTGGAAATGCTGATTTTTTTGTAAATGTACTGTGTATCTAGCTACTTTAATTGAAGCTAATGTCTCAATTAGTTTGTTTACTGCTCTTTTAAGATTTTCTAAATAAAGCATATATTGTCAATGAACAAGGGCTATTTTGTTATTCTTCTTTACGGGTGTTTTGCATTTATGTGTGTGGGTGGGTGGGTGGGGTATTTCTTTTTATTCCCAGCATTTAGCAAAGTGCCTGGCACATAATAGGCATTTAATAAGTTCTTGTTGAGTTTAATTTCTTTCTCTATTGCTACTGCAAATATATCTAGAACTATGTCAAATAATAATGAGGGGCAGCATCTTTGCTTTACCCCAGTATTCATCAGGAAAACTTCTAGTGTTTCTTCCTATGTTTTAAATACTCTTAAAAAAAAACTTCCTGAACCATCAATAACCATTATTGGATCTTGATATTTAGTATTAATGTTAGGACCAATTTATAACTGACTAAGAGAAGCATGTACTTTTGAAGCAATACCCTATCTGGTGGAGGTACGTGCCTGTAATCCCATCAACCAGAAGGCTGGGCTGAAGGGTCTCTTGAGCTTGTGAGTTCTGAGCTTCAATGAGGTAAGCCAATCAGGTGTTGGCACTGAGTTTGGCATTAATATGATAAAGATAGGATGGCATTAATATGGTAAAGATAATCATAGCATAAAACATCTGGGAGTCTATTAAGAAGCACTCCAAATGTATAAGCACAATTATGAAGCACTCTTAAAAATAAAGAATATTATGTAATTAAGGTAATGAAGTAAATAATTTACTTGGAGGGATATGCATTGTTAATAGTTGAGCTGCTCCAAAATAATAAAAGTTATGGTATTGCCTAAATTCATTTACAGAGTTAGTGCTATGCTAAAGGGGCACTCTATAGAGCTAAACAAAATAATTAAATTTAGATGAACAAATGGTCTAAAATCTCAAAGAAAATATGGGACCAGATTGCCTAAGGAGGGGTAAACCAGCCTAAGTCAGAAATATAGTGGATCAAAGCTCCTATACCAATCAGAGTGGGATTCGGTGTCAACTAACCCTAACACTTCCAGTTTAGGCAAGATAAGGAGACTCAGTCCTTAAATTAAAAACAAAACAAAACAAAACCAGTGACGCAGTCAGGAAACATGGCTCATTTGCGTTTCTACCAATACCTTGGTAAGTGATGTTAGTTTTTTTTGTTTGTTTGTTTGTTTTGTTTGTTGTTGTTGCTTTTTTTTTAATCTCTGTTCTTTGTTTCTTTGTTCTTGTTCTTTGTTTCTAAAGTGGAAAGCAATATACAAGCAATTAATGTGACCAATTAAAAAGTACAGTGGTTTTAAAATGATCACTTTTGTGTAATGTTAATGAATTTTGTACATGTCTACTCACAGCACTGGAAGGTAGGTGCTCTATCATGATCCCCATTTTAGAGTTGAGGAAAGTAAGGCCTATAGAGGTCATCACTTTGCCAGCATCACAGTAAATGTCTGAGGCTAAATTTGAACTCAAGTCTTCCTATCTTCAGGCCTAGAGCTCTTTTCATTGTGCCACCTAGATGCCTAGGTATTGTAGGATGAAACCTAAAGCAGGGACACCAATTAGAAGGCTATTTAATGTAATGATGAGAGGCTAACAGGGGATTGGCAATGCAGGCTAGAACTAAGATGGTGACTTTGTGAGCAGAAAGAGGGGAAATGGATATGAGAGATGTTGTGGAGGAAGAAATAGCCAGATTTGACAACTTATTGGATATATATGGGGTGAGTAAAGATGAAAATTCGAGGACAGCATTGAGGTCGTGGACCTGGGTGACAGGAAGAATGGTGGTAGCCTTGACAGTCACCTGAGAACATCTATCAGTATTCTTCCTCCTAGATGAGGTATTAATACATCCACAGTAGCTTAAGAGTGATGGGTCTTTCCTTAATATGATGTGGGTCATTGTTATGGTCTATTTTATGGTTCCAAAACTATATGTTAACTATATGTTGAGAATAGGATTGTGTGAGTATCAACTGCTTTAAATGTGTTCTTCCCTTTGAGCTCCAGTTTCAAGGTGACAATAAGTTGCTTAATATGGACAGCCACAATTTATTTGTGAATTATTTTGTTCTTGATGTGTCTTGTCCGGAGGAAAAGAAAGCATTTGTAAATATTGTCTTCATTCTTTGCTTCAATTTGACCTCCATATTTAAATTCAAAGCCTTCAATCTATCTTTTCTTGGTATACACTAAGAATTTTACATTGACCACATACAAATGACATTTTTATATCATTGGAGAAAGATTCCACAAGACAAGGAAGCTGTTAAATGTATTTTTGGTGGAGTCATATAACTATTGTTGTTGTTATTTTCTACAGTCCTTTGATGTAGATCAGGATCACTATTACTACTTTAAAACTGAAAGGAACGATGGTCAAAAACTTGAGTGTTTGTAGTGTAGTTGGGTTTAGAACTTCAGCCCTGAAGTGTTTCATCTTTTTCTTAATCAGGAAACATGCTGAAGGCAAATTTTAAAACATAGTAGGAGTATCATAAATATTTTTCCTTCCTCTACTTTTTTAAGATAAGTTTTTTTTGTTCCAGATGTTCAATATCCTTGATATTGAAACTCCCTCCATTGATATAAATCAGCAACTCATCTATAATTTGTAGTTTATAGAGAATTGCCTGAGGCAATGAGAGGTCAGACTTACTAGTGGTCATAGAAACTGATATGGGTCAGAGTCAAGAGGTCTTCATAATTTCAGGACTAGTCTTCTAACCACTGTGCTACACTTCCTCTTAGGATAGGCAGAGAAGAGAAAAATATAGTCTAATTCTGGTATGCTCTTTTCCTGTGGGATGGTTTAGTACAATAGAAAGAATTTTGGATTTTGGAATCAGAGAACCTAGGTTCTAATCTTGGTTCTCTGAAAACTACACATGTGACCTTGAGCAAGTGATTTCATCTCTTGGTCCAAGTTTCCTTATATGCAAATTGAGGGTGTTGGACCAAAGAAGCCTCAGTACCCTTCTACCTCTAAATCTGTGATCTTAAGATTAGGTAAAGTAGGTTCAAGTGTAAAAAATAGCTACCAGCATAAAAACAAAACCAAAAACTTCATAAATTATCTCCAGGATCCTAAAGCTTGCCTCAAAAGGAGAGAGGCCCAGGAGTCTTTCCACTACAGCTGTTCTAAGCATATCGCCAGCCAAATACAAGGAAACTTGGAAGAAGTTCAGGGTCTTCATAGTAAACTCCAATAGAGCTGGTCATGTCTGTCTGTGAACTATCCCTTCATTTTTCATGGGGAACAGGAGTCGCATGGGGAGGCCTTGCAACTGAGAACTGTGCTTTAATGTTTGTAGATCTGCAAATTATTTCTAAAGGATTATTGATAATACAGTTTTGGTTTACATAACAGATTTCCAACAAGTGAATTACCAGGATGAGCATCTGGCACAAAATAATTTAAGATACAAAAAATGAAAAGAAAATGTAGAGTAAACACCAACAAAATAGACATCTCCATTCCCACTCCTTTCTTAGATGAACAATTTAAATGTACTTTTCTTTAGTTTCCTTAAGAATTTATTTTTCTAATTTGTCCAAGTTCTACATAGCCAAAATCACAGCATAGTTTCATAGACACCATAGAATCAGAGACTTCTCTGAATGGAAAAACTTTAGAAACAATTGAGCCTAACTTCCTCATTGAATACATAAGGAAACTGGAGGAGATGGAAGGAACGTGACCATAATGAGGAGCAAACCTAGAACTGAAACCCTAATCTTGTGTTTCCCAAACCTGTCCACTATATCATAGGATTATAGGATTTAGGGACCATAAAGATTTAGTTCACTCTCATTTTTATATGTAAGAACATGAGACCCAAAGAGGTTATATCAAGGCCAAACTGGAAGTAAGTAGGACAGCTCAGATTTGAAAGGAGGTCTTCTGGCTCCAAATCCAGTGTATTTTTTGCTTTACTCCCCTGTTTGTCTATAGATAGTGGGCTCCAAAGACAAAAAATAAATGCAGAAATACTTCTTAATAGAAGAATACCCATGAACTCATCATATATACACATACATCTTTTTGTAACCCTTGTTGCCAGGTGGAGGGAGATAGAGAGGGCAGAGAGATGACAACCTTTTGAAGGAGTCACATTCTTCTAGGAAAATTTCTCCTTGGAAAGGGAAGAAAAGCGATATAGATTCCCTACTTCTAAGAACACTGGTCTCAGAGGGGATTATATGAACACTGGATTGTATGAAAAGAAAATCAATCAACATTATATGTAGAGACCTCCAAACCACCCTGTGATCTGCCCCTGCCCCCAATTTCATTGAGACCATTCCAAGAAGTCAGCCACCAATTAGCTCCTTCAACAAGTTGGCATAGGCTGCATCTTTCTTGACTCTTCCCTAACATGGCTGCTGTGCTGTCCTCTGCTGTCCTCTGCTGTCCTCTTCTCCAAGATATGGCGAAGCCAGGAGTGCCTCTCTTGGTCTGGCCAGTGGTGACAGCCCTAGAGCTCAAAGCTCAGGGAGAATTGTGCCAGAAAAGAGACTTATCTCTAGAGTAGGCATACATCTGGAGACTGCTTTCAGTGTTTCCAAATTACCTTGGGAAGGTCAGAGTTCAGAATCCTCTCTCTAAGCAGACTTATGGGGAGTCTGGAAGCCAAGATCCTGTGATTGATTATGCCAAATGAATCTTCATCCAGGTGGAATTGAAATTTTGCTACAACTTCTGTCATGAGTTGTCTAACTAGAATGAAGTACTCATAGGCCCTGACATTTTAAAGGGAGTTGTAATGCAAAACATACACTCTCTTACTTCTGCACCACCTTCTTAGTTGTTTCCCTTAGGCTAAGACTAAAGTAGTTGCTACAATAGTGGCAGCTAAGTGGGTAGAGTGCACAGTCTGAAGTCAGGAAGACCTGATTTCAAATTCAGCCTCAAACACTTGCTAGCTGCATGACCTTGGGCATGCCTTTTAACCCCATCTGCCTCAGTTTCCTCATCTGTAAAATGAGTATCTCTGCTAAAAAAAAAATGGGGTCATGAAAAGTCAGCATGACTGAGCAACAACAAAGTGGGCAAATGATGCCAGTGGCACTTTTACAACTGCCCAAGGATTTTACAGAGAATCACAAATAACTTTTGCTGAGGGCAGTACTCCTCCTACTTCAGAAGACTCATTTCATTTCGAGTCAGAGGACCTGGAATCAAGCCCCAGCTCTGCTACTTACTATTTTCATGATCTTGGTTAGTTACTTTAGGGCATAAATTTAGAGTTGGTAGGGACTGTATAAACCATCTAATCTCATTTTTCATATTGGCAAACTGAGGTCCAGAGAAGGTAAATGATTTTCTCACTGTCATACAAGTAAATGCCAGAGCCAGCTTGTAAAACTAGGTTCTTTGACTTTAAATCTGACGGTCTTTCCAACCTCAATATCTCATATGTAAAATGAGGAGGTTGGAATAGATGCTATCTGTTGTTCCTATCAGCTCTAGAACTATGATCCTGTATGAAATGATCCCATGTCCGTGCTCACATTTAAATACGTATCAGCATAAAAGAAAACTCTGTAGGAAAGTTTACCAAAGAGAAGTATTTCAAAGTTTAAAGTTATTTCGAAACCTGCTCCTCACACTGTGTGCTCCTATAGGAATTGAGTGCAAACACTGAGAGACGTCATTACTTTCCCCGGCGTGTCCAACTTCTGGGAATTTTTATTCGCAATGGCTACAATTCTGCCAGTGTAGCTCATAACAAGGTTAAAGCCTTTTCAGTCTCTCGAAAACAAATAAAACAAAGATGACTTTCATCAAAAGCACTGACAGAGAGACTCGCAACCGTTTTGATTTCAAGGTCAGTTTAGATTGATCTAGCTAGCCCCTGATCAGTATTCCTTGTGCACTCTGAATCCAGTAAGCAGTCAATTCTAACCCTTTCACTAGGAGCAGAAGGATGATGCTTTAGGTGTATTTAACCTAACTGTGTGTGTCAATGTGCAAATGTACATTTCTCAGTTTTAATTATATGTATGTAAAGTTAAAGAATAGAGGTTTTTTGTTCTGACTTGCTCTTTAGTTTGATGAACTCTAAAGCATATTAATAACAAGAACTGACTGTAAGATTTACAAAGCACTCTAATTTCATTATCTTATTTGATCCTCACAATAACCCTGTGAATTAAGTATCACAGATGTTGTTATTTCTTTTTTATAGAAGAAGGAGGCTTAGAGAAGTCAATTGACCTATCCATGGGCAAATGATTAGCAAGAGTTCCAAGGCGGAAATCAAACACAGATCTCTCCCTACTCAAGATTCAGTACATTTTCTATTATACCAAGAGTTTCCAGCCACATTTCAGTCTCTGTTTATAAGTATAAATGGTAGGTTTCAGAGGCATTTGTAAATCTCCATTTGTTGTACCTGTTAGAAGCTTACTGCATGCTTGAATGTATTTGCCATTGTCTTCAACTAGGGATTCTGCTTTAATATTTATGATTTTATATCTGTTAAAAAAAAGCCACGAAACACCTGTATTCAAAATTATACCAATAAATTAGTCTTAAATGCTAGCTTTGTTCTTTGAGTTTCTATTTTGTTTCTGTTTGTTTATGATTGTAGGCTGCAGTTAAATTAAAATTAAATGTTATTTTATGTATCTGCTGTATATGCTTATGTTATATTTCAGGACTTCTAGGGTCTATGATTTCAGTGGTGTAGTTACAACTCATATATGACTTAGTAGATAATTGTCATGATAGCTGGCTTAAAAATATATCATATGATGATTAGACTATCTCTACCTAGCTAGGCTGGACCTTGAACAACAGATTTAGTCTGTTACTGGATGTGTACACAAATATGTTCAGGTGTGAAGCTTACAAACTCAGACATCAAAAGTACTCTCCACCCTTGTGGCCCCTCACTTTGTTGGAGGTAGACAGCTTATCCCAGAACCTTCATTCAAAGAGGGTGTCCAGGCTGTGATCCTCTGGATTTCTCCATCATGCCCCTCATCTGGGTACCTTCTTTCCTCCCACCTCCCCTTTTTCAGCTTAATATTATGCGTTGACCTCCCCACTTAGAATGTATGATCCTTAAAGGGAGAGACTGTCTTTCTTTTTGCTTGTATCTGTTTACCCATTGCTCAGTTCAGTGTCTGGCACATAGCAAGTGTTTAATTAATGCTTATTGACTGACTATTCAAGCTTTTTGTATACATATATACGCATTTTATATGCATACTCAGTCGTGGCTCAGCAGCCAATTAACAGAATTTTCATTACCATGCAGTAAGACAACAGGTGGAGGGAAAGGATCTTTGGTTCTTTGACCTCTCATCTCCCATGCCCTCTCATCTCGTCAAATTGTATTTCCCCAATATCCCTCACATTTCTGCTCTTCCGCATTCCCATTTCAACTGTTCTGATATAGATCCTTATTACCATCTTCCTGGGTATTTTTTTTTAAACATTTCTTTTTCTTTTTAATTTATGGAATAAAACAAGTATTTCATTAACATAGTATAATAAAAAATAATTTCAATATCCTCTGACACATTTTCCTTCTTCCCATTCTCCCCTCTACTGCTAAACTAATTTTTCATATGTGTAGATCTTAGAATCATAGATACTTAGTATATACCCTACAGAATCATGGTTGCTCAGATAACTCAGAGGTCATGTGGTCAATAGCTAAATAGAAATTTCCTCCATTATATACCCAAATAGTGGTAACCTAGTTTTTACTTGAAGCCCATCAACAAGGGGAACCCATTACTTCACAAGGCAGCTCATTCCACTTTTAGGTAACTCTAATTGTTAGGACTTTTCATGTCAAGCCTAAATCTATCCTTTTGAAACTTTCAGCTAGGTATGGTGATATAGGATGGTAATGCCTGCTACTGAAGAGGCTAAGGCTGGTGGATCACTTGAACTTGGGAGTTCTGAGCCACATTAGAATTAAAATTGATTGAGAATCTGCACTAATTCCAGTATCAATATGATGACCTCTCCCAAAGATAAGGAGTCCACTAGACTATCTAAGGAGAGTGAGCCAGCCCAAGATAGAAAAAGCAGGCCAAAGATTATATGATGAACAGTAGGGGGACTGGATTTCTGTGCTTCTACTCTAGGGAAAGAAAGAAAGAAAGAAAGAAAGAAAGAAAGAAAGAAAGAAAGAAAGAAAGAAAGAAAGAAAGAAAGAAAGAAAGAAAGAAAGAAAGAAAGAAAGAAAGAAAGAAAGAAAGAAAGAAAGAAAGAAAGAAAGAAAGGAAGGAAGGAAGGAAGGAAGAAAGAAAGAAAAAGAAAGAGGAGGAAAAGAAGGAGGGGGAAGAAAAGAGAGAGAAAGAAAGGAAGGAAGGAAGGAAGGAAGGAGGGAGGGAAAGAAGGAAGGAAGGAAGGAAAAAAGAAAGAAGAAAGTTCCCTCCATTGCTTTCATTCTCCCCTCTGGGACCAAACCACACAAGTCTAATCCTTATTCCTCTTGAAACCCTTTAAATATCCTGTTTCTTCTATCAATCCTTGTATGGCATGATTATAGATTCAAGAGTATGATCTAGATCAGTAGTTCTCAAAGTGTTGTCCATGGACCCCTAAAGATCCCTGAAACCCTTTTAGGGGGTCTGTAAGATCAAAACTATTTTCATAATAATATTATTTGCCTACTAAAATATTCTTCCATTTTCCAACTTCCTATCTGTGTGAGGCTGAATTTTCTTCATATACTTCAACCAAAACAACATATCACAACATTTTGAATGTAGAAGCAGATATGAGAACCCAGCTGTCTTCTATTTAGCCAAACATTAAAGAGATTTGCAAAAACATGCAACCAGTGCCCTTCTTCTCACTAAACTTTTTTTGTTCTGCAAAATATAATTATTTTTCATAATATTTTATTTATATTAACAGGTAATGGGCTTATTATTATTTTAAATGAATTAATAAATAAATATGTTCTAAAATATGTCAGTTTTAATTTCTAATGTGGTAAATAGCATTTAGAGAAGGAAATGGCAAACCACTCCAGCATCTTTGCCAAGAAAATCCCAAATGGGGTCATGAAGATACTGAAACAATTAAATAACAGATAATAATAGATATAATCCAATAAAGAAAAGGTTTTTTTGGGGTCCTCAATATAGTTTAAGAGTGTAAAGGGATCTCGAGGCCAAAAAATTTAAGAACCACTGATCTCAACCATCTTGTTTACCCTCCTCTGGATGCTCTTCAGCTTATCTAATTTTAGCAATCCTTACTAACCTGTAGTGACCCGAACTGAACACAATACTTTCAATGTGGTCTGTCCAGGACAGAGTCCAGCAGGACTATAACCTCCCTAGTCTTGGATATTATTCCTCTTGTAATGTGACCTAATTGAAATAGACTTCTTGGCTATCCGATCGCACTATTGATTCATATTGAGCTTATAGTCCACAAAACTTCTAGATCTTTTCCAACTAACTTCTGTCTAGTCACTCCATTCCATCCTTTTGAAGCATAGGCCCCGATTCCCCTGCTCAAAAAATTCTAGTGCCTCCTTATTAATACAAACTCTTCTGCTTGGTATTGAAAAGCCTTCACCACCTAAATCCAGCTATTCCTGACATTTTACATATTACTCTCCTTCACACACTCTCTAGTTCAGTCAAATCAACCCACTCACTGATCCTTGTACAGGCTATTCCCCCCACCCCATCTCTGAAATGCACTCCTTCCCAACCTCAGCCTCTTAGAAACCCTAGTTCCCATTAAAACGCTCTGCTGCTTCTTCCTACATGAGGCCTTTCTTCATTCTCCCAGCTACCAGTGTCCCTTCCCCCCAAATTATTTTGTATTTACTTTTATGTGTATATGTTGTTTCTTCTGATAGGATATAAACTCTTTGAGAGCAGGCACTGTTTCATTTTTGCCATCATATTGCTAGTGCAGCTAGGTTGTGCTGTGGATGGAGGGCTAGTCCTGGAGTCTGAAAGATATGAGTTCAAATGTGACAATAGACACAGACACTGACTGTGTGACCGTGGGATTTCTCTACTTCAGTTTTCTCATCTGTAAAATGAGGATAAAACTAGCACCTGCTTCCCAGTGTTGTAAGGATAAAGTTTATTTATAAAGTGATTTGCAAATTTTGAAGTGCTATGTAAATGCTAGCAGTTATTATTCAGAGTAGTAGTAGTAGTACCCAGCACAGTGCCTGGCAAAAGTAGCTGCTTAAGAAATACTTGTTAATTGATTGGTTGATTGTGCTATTTTTCTCAACTCATCTGTTTCTTCTTTTTATCCAAGTGGTCTGTGGTAAATTCTGGTTACAATGATCATTTTTGGTTGCCTTAATTTGCCTTCCAAGAAATGCTCTCCACAGTGCTTCCTTTCTTACATTGCTGGATTTCCTCTCATGAATATATGTTCTTCAAGTACAATGTCATTGCATCTCCCTTTACTCCCCTCCCACACGCCTTTCCTTCTCATGTTTCTTTTGAATATAACAGATCCTTCCAGAACCCCATCCCAGTCATAGACTCTATCCCTCCTTGTCTTAATGATGCTAATGTGGTCAAATTTTCCTCCTTGCATTAAGTTCTTTCATTTTATTTCTTAGCCATGTTTTGCATATTTGTACCAAGACATCTGAAGCCATAGGTTTTTGTATTTTCCCTCTAATGGAATCCTGGGTGTTCCTGCTATTATTCTCTTTTTCTACATAAAAGCTAACCTCTGGGGCAGATGTTCTTAACCTGTGTGTGTGTGTGTGTGTGTGTGTGTGTGTGTGTGTGTGTGTGATAGATCCTTTTGGCAGGCTAATAAAGCATATGTATCCTTTCTCAGGAAAACATTTAAAAATTCATAATTGAAAAAAAGTGCTACATTTCAGTTGGAGATTAGTGAAAATAAAGGCGTAATTTTTCTCCATACAAATTCCTAGACCCCCTGAACACTACATATGGACCTGTTCAGGGTCCACGGACTCTAGTTTAAGAACCTCTACACTAAAGCACATAGTTTATAAGATATACAGAGGCAGTTTTCTCCTTCCACATTCCTTTTCAGCTTAAAGAACTTTTTTATTAGATGTGCAAGACTCCAGACAACTGGGTTCTTACCAGCCCCTACTAGGTATACTCCATTCTTGGTCAGGAGCCTGTCATTCCTATATTTTAAACTGTGACCCAGAAATGCAAATCATAATTCATAATATTTAATAGTGCTTTCTGATCTCATTCCACCACTATCATCTGTGCCTACACGAATGACCAAAAGAGGGTAGTAGTCATCTCTTTTGGCAAACTTAAGTATTTTCTGCATTGTTGTAGATACTTCCCCAGGGAAGACAGCAGACCTCCAATTTCCCACCTCAATGCTTTGTTCATTTTATATTCTTTCTGCCTGCAGCATCATCTTTGAACTTTTCAACTCCTTCAACCTTTTAAACCTAACTCAAATGCCATATCCACCAAGGAGTCTCTTGTTTATATTCCAAGTCAGTAATAACATTTCTCCAAGCACCTTCATAGTATTTCTAATGTGTTATTGGTTATTATAGTTATTTGTATATATGTCTTATCTCTTTGCCAGACTTTAACTCCAGTGAGGACAGGGAGCTTATTGAAACATTTTATTTCTCCTAGCACCTACTACATTGACTTCGTAGGTACTTAATAAATGTTTGTTGAATTTAACTGAATTTCTGGTTTCAAGTCATATTTTGGCTATTTTACATAGTAAGCTTTGTGCATCATTTTCATTATAGTTAATGGGAATTGGGCACAAAATTCTATATACTCCACAATGAAAACTGGACCCATAAAAATATCCTAATTAAAAAATTGTATCTTTTGTGGTTTTGCACACATGTTTTCTTTGTACCATAAACTAATATGCTTACTTAGAAAAACACATTTCATTGTTTTTGAGTCATTTCCCCATCTTGGTTTTATTAAACTTGAATTAAAATAAATAATTCTAAAAACAAAGCTGTTTTATTCACTGGAAGTCAAACAAAACCGTTGAAACTAAATGAAGTTATAGCTCAAAATTTTAAACAAATTGGAAACTTAAAAATGTTAGGGGTTTCTCTATCTCAAATATAGATGGGCCATTAAAGCAGTGCAAAGTCTTCTTATCCCCAGCCTTACTGCTTTTGAGATTGCCTGATCAATCTGATGTTAAGCAGCAAAGCATTAGGTAATGAATGTGGCTGCTTACCCTGTGCCTGGCCCCTTCCTGCCCACTTCTCACAGCCAACGAGTTGCTGAGAATAAACTGTTCTTCAAGGGGGAGCAATCCTTTGGGAGAAAATATTTCAAAGTTCAATTCCCATCTACTCCCCTACTGTCTATCCCAACATGTACATAGAACAATGAATTTCAGAATGACAACAACAAAATGAAAACCCCACCTCTATCACTAATGGTCATTGTCACCATCAGCTTTTGTTGACATCTGTTCTGAAAAAGTAGATCAGAATGGTGGAAGAAATTAAAGCAAAAACATTTTGCTAGAAAATTCATTAGTTCTGCTCCAAATTCTGACACAGCTCCAGTAAATAATGTTTGGAATGGGACTTCCTTTTACCTCCAGGACCAAATATAAAATCCTTTGTTTGGTGTTCAAAGCCCTTCAATAACCTGGTACCCTCCTACCTTTTGAGTGTTTTTATACCTTACTCCCCTTCCCCCATTCAAAGTACCCTGAAATCCAATGACACTGGCTTCCTTTCTGTTCCTCACACAAGACTCTTGGCATTTTCCATTGGCTATTTCCTATGCCTGGAATGAATAGGAAACATCTATCATCTATGCTCCCAAGTTTCCCTGGGTTCCTTCAAGTTCAAGTAAAATCTCACCTTCTATAGTAAGCCTTTTCCAATCTCCCTTAATTCTAGTGCCCTCCCTTTGATGATTGTCTCCAAATTATCCCCTATGTACATAGTTCTTTGCATGATGTCTCCTCCATTAGGGTGTGAGCTACTTGAGGGCAAGGATATCTTTTGCCTTTCTTTGGGTGGTTTGCCTATCCTGGGTGCTTAGCACAGTGCCTGCCACACTGTAGGATCTTAAGTGCTTGTTTACTAATATGTCAATAAAAGGAAACTAAACCAGGGTAACAGGGTAACTTAAAAAGGATGAGAAGAGATAATGAGCCAAGCACCCTCCTCCTTTCAGCAGAGATTATATATTATGTGTGTTGTCAGAGATAATCTGTTGGCTGTTTGGGGTTCATTGAGTTTGTTATAGGGAGGGGTTCAACTCTGTCCTATTACAACAATAATATAAAAATAAATAAGAATAAAAATCTTATATCACAATAGAAATATAAAACATTTTTTGGCCATCATCTTCATCCCTAAAACACAATTTGCCTAAATGATGATGCACTAATGGTATTCATTAACAACACATAACACTAATCCCTAAGGATTTTTTTTCTTCCCCGTGTATTTCTAGCTCTATTTTTCCAAAGGCAATGTGATGGAGGATGGAGACGGGAGAGCATTAAAGATAGTGATGCTACTGGAAACTACCACAACAAATATTGATGTCCACGCTTCTATGGCCACTTGGCTTATAATTGAGTGCCTACTGAAGCAACATACGTCACCTAGTCAGATCTAGATAATGGTGGTATGAGGACCCAAAGAGGCAAGAAAAATGGTTAGCCAATGTGGTCTAGCAGAAAAAACATGAGATTTAGAGCTGAGGCCTGGGTTCAGTTCCCCATTCTGCTACCTCTGTAACTTTAGGCAAGTAATTTTCACTACTTTGGGCCTTAGTTTCCTCATCTATAAATTAAGGAGTTTGGTGATCTCTAAGATGCTTTCTCGCTCTAATTCCTATGATCCCCTTTGGCCCCATTGTGGGACAAATTCTTACTCTGCCCTGATTGGAACAGGTGGGATATTGTGTATAGTTCTGGGCACCACAGTTTAAGAGAGTCATTGAAAGCAACCATGATGGTGAATAGCCTGGAGTCCACATCATATGAGGACAGCTTGAAAAAAACTATGGATGGTTAGACTAGAGGAGAGAAGACTCAAGGAGGGGAATGGTAGATCATGATAGAGGCATCAAAGAGGCTGCTATGTGGAAGAGGGGTTTTACTTTTGCTGTTTGATCTCAGAGGATAGAACATGGAGCAATAGGTACTTTGCAAAGAGGCAGATTTAGGCTTGATGTCAATAAAAATTTCCTAACCATCAGAACTGTGGAATTCTAAAAGTGCAATGAGCTGCCTTGGGAAGTGGTGGGTTCCCATTCTTGGGAGGTCCTCAAGTGGAGGCTGGATGAGCATTAGTCAAGTACTAATTAGTGGGGGTTCCTTTTGGATATGGGCTGGACTAGATGGCCACTAAAGTCCCTTCCAACTCTGAAAATGTTTGATTCTGTAAGGTGCTTAGTAGGACATAAGGCAGTCATTTGAACAATCAGGGAATTTACTTTGTCTCTCTCCTCATAACCATAATTGTGTACATACACGAATACAACTCCTATCATCTTGTGGGATAGAACATATTTATATTAATTTGGTCCGGCAATGCAGTGCTAAACCTACTGGGTTAAGGAGGAATGTAGATTTTCCTGTGCTGAAACAAGTGAAAACCTATCTCATTAAGGAGAGCTATAACTAGGGTAGGGTGGTCAGGGCTTTGTCCTGTAGGACACCAGATGTAAGAGGTTGCTAAGGTTAGAAGGATATGAATTCAGAAGGTGCTGATAGCAATGAAATAGCACTTGAAATCTTTCAGCAATTTAGAAACAATAGAGCTAAGAACTTAGTGAGTAAAAATAGTTAAAATAGGAAATTAGCAAATAGAATGCTTTGGTGAGCTCTTCCTCCACCCTCCTCTGCTCTTCTTCCCACATTACTATGAAGGCAGCCTTGCAATAATTTCCTGGGATCTCTGCCTTACTTCCACAGGGCCTTGCCCCATAATCCCCTCCAATGAGGTCACACTATGCTACTTGCTCAATCAATCCACAAACACTTATTTAAGTGCCTACTATATTTCAGGTGATGTACTATGTGCTGGGGATACAAATATAAAAGCAAGACAGCCCTTGTCTTCAAGGAGCTTGTATTCTAATAGGGAGATACAACATGTTCACTGACAAATTGACATGAGATATATGAAATACACAGTGAATGGGGAAGAGCAGCAGTAACTGGGAGAATCGGCAAAGAACTCTTTTAGGAAGAGGCAAACTATCCCAAGAGATTTGTGGTACCTGCCATGAATGCAAAAATACCCAATTACAGCTCTGCACTGACAGCCTTAAATCTAGTTGAGGTTCTAAGGCTTTGCAATAATGATCGCTTGTTGATTTTAAAGAGATATCAGCTCCTCACCATAAAATGTTCCTATAACACCTGCCTAGCAGGTACCATTTTGACAATGATGTGGCAGGGGGTATTTCCTTTATCCATTCACCCTTTATCCTGCATACACTTTGAGTGTATGAGTAACGAAAGGTCTTAAAACTTCTAAAGTTTATTGGCTGACTTTGACAGTAAGCATTACTAGAACAGCTCAGCACCTGGGGTACCACATGACTGACCAATCTCGGCCTATACCTAGAACCTAACTGCAAAAGTTACTAAAATGAATGAGTACTTATTGAGAAATTTTTGTGATTAGGTTCCAAAGTGTAGCATAAGAATGGAGCTGACCAAAGGCTTTGGTGGATCTGCCAAGTTTGAATCACTTCTTAATTAACTCCAACAGAAAGAGCTGAGAAACTCTCACAAAACTCAGATCTCTTCCACTCCTGCAGCAAACCTGAGCTGTAAATCCTCCACTCTCTGTACCCAATCCTACAAAGTGAAAACAGTAGGTAGCATTTTCCCTTATGTTTTTTAAAGTCCAACACCTTTCATAGATTTCATATTTAAAAGTGGGCTGCAAAAACTATTACTAGTACACAGATGACATAATTTTTTTTTTAAAGACTGACTTATCAAAGTAGGAAATACCATTTGGGAACATAGTTCAAGAGGAAGCTTTTCTTAGTTCATTTTTTAAGGTTTCTTACATTAGGTAGAATTGCATCAGGCTGTATTCTAAAATGTTAATCTTCTGTGGACCAGTAACAATAAAGGTAATCTTCTTAAGCATAGCATATTGTTTGAATTATGTAGAAACCTTTGGTGTAGCCATATAAATGCAAAACTGCCGACAGCTTAACTCACTTTAAAACTAGACACTTGGTTAGACTGAGAATAAGATGTCAATTGGTGCCACCATGTGGTTGTGATTATGTTAAACATTGAAAAGGAAAATCCCTCTGCAGAACACAAATTAGTACCCATACAAAGCTTTTCCAGGCACTTGACATTATGCTGCCTTCAAATTCACCCTATAAGTTATTTATAAGTAAAAATCCTTGACTAAGTCCAAAAGCAAATAACAGCATGCAGTGTGCTAAAACACATCACAAATTCTGGCTCTTTTTTAATCTCATTACAAACGTTAATTTGATTCACCAAGTATCTTCATCTGACTTCTTTTCTTTTTATCATATGTAAAATACAATTCTTTTCAAAAAAGCAAGCCAAATGAGTTTATATTAAAATAAAATTATTTTAAATTATTAATTCTACCAAAATTTATTAAGCACCTGCTGTGTAAAATCCTAAGTTTGGTGCTTGGAGTGAAAAAGTTTGTTTTTCCCCTTTTTTTATTATATTAATACATATTTATGGAATAAAACAAATATTTCCATAACATAGTATAAAAAAAGGTGATTGTACATGAAACTGCAAATCTACTATGCACAGCTTGCTATTCCTTTCAAATATACAACAAAATTATCACGTGTTTTTTCACCCAGTCCAGAATACATGGGAAGTGGATGACTTCAAAAAAAATACGTTTTGCTTATGAAGCCAGAGAGAGGTCACTTCTGTCACTCAAATGTACAGGATTAACAAGCTGCTGATGACTCAGGCATCTACCCCAATCCCATACAGCTACCAAAGAAAGGTAAGCTCAAGAAGGCCCTGGGTTATCTAGCTGAAATTGAGAATGCATTTTCCCATAGAAAAAATAATAAATAGTGGTAAGGAGGAGCTGAAACAGTACTATGAGTATTGGACTCCAGGTACATTACAATCAAGTAGGCTTCTCTAGGCTGACCTAGAAATCTGAACACTGCTTATTGCATTTTTTCCTATGGGAAAATGTATTCTGAATTCCAAACTATTGACTCACAAACAAACTTTTGAAACACATCCCATTTTTAAGTTGGAGAACTGCCATATAGTTCCATTTCAGTTGGTCCTCCAAGGGGCTAAGTACATTCGAAAGCTTAATGCATCCTTTCTTATCATATGAGTACAAGTCACAAGGATAACCATTCTTCACCTTCAGGTTAATGATTTTCATGCATAATATTCAAATATAGTCAGCAATTTTCTCTAATGTTGTAGTATTAGTAATAATATTAATGATTAGCAATAAGGATGCATTCATGTAGCAATTCATACCATATGAATGTTCTAGGATAAGGAAAGAAACTCATTTTGGGGAAAACAAAACTTTGTATCAGTCATCTCTGATGATATGAATAGTTTTGAAAAGAATTGCAAACTATTAACAACCATGTGAAAACCTGCTCCAATAACTAATAAGAAAAATGTAAATAAAAAATTGGCAGAGATGGAAATAGTCAAAAATGGAAGGGCTAATGGAAGAAAGGCACACTAATATGCTATTAGTAGAGTTGTGAATTGATTCAACTATTCCATAAAACAATTTGTGACTGTGCTTAAAAAAAAAAGTGACTAAAATATCTATACCCACTAGCCCAGAGATATCATTGCTGGGTATACAAATAAAGAGGCCAAAGAGAGAAAGAAAGACCCCATATTATTATTCATTGCAACACTTATGGTGACAATGAAATGGAGGCAAAGCAAGAACTCATCAATTGAGGAATGGCTAGATAAAAGCATGGTATCTGAATGTGTTATGATTATTACTGCTTTTGTCTTCTATTGAGTGAAAGTTATGATTTTTTCCTATCTTTGCTTCTATTTGAGTAAATATTTTAAGTTTTTATGCTTTTTTCTTCTGAGTAAATGTTATGATTATTATTTCTTTTGACTCATAATTAAGTAAATGTTTTATGTTTAATAGTATTGTGGTGACTGACTTTTTGAAATAGGAAGCACTCTAGAGGGGGCTTAGGAGTTATAGTGGTAAGTAGTAGGATAGTGGGCATGTATCGCACCTATATCAACATTACCCAAAGGATAAAGAGAAAGAATAGTAAGTAGCAGCTTTGTTAGTGTATGCTGCTCTAGGAACCCCAGGCCTATTGACATTAGTGGGAAGGGGAAGGGAGCATACATTTATTAAGCACCATGTGCCAGGCACTATGCTAAGTGCTTTACAAATATTATCTCATTTGATCCTTACCAAAAAAAAAAAAAATCTTAGCAGGTAGGTGTTATTATTATCCACACTTTATAATCATGGAAACTGAAGCAAACACAAAGTAACTTTCTCAGGGTCTTACATCCAGTAATGTCTAAGGTCATATCTGAAGTCAGGTCTTCCTGATTCCAGGCCCAGGTTTCTATCCACTGTGCTACCTAGCTACCTAGGGGACACTAAGTTAACCCAAAGGGTAAGGGCGGGGCCCCATGCCATTCTAGGGTCTCAAATGCAATGAAATATTACTGTTGCAGAAAGAAACAACAAATATGAAGAATTCAGAGAGATCCTAGAAGACTTATACGAACTGATACGTAGTTAAACATGTAGAACCAGGAAAACAATATGTACAACTACAATAACATAAATGTGAAACTGAAGATTGTATAATTATAATGACCAAGCATGTCCCTGGAGAAGAGTTAAGAAAATGTACCTTCTTCCCTGAATTGTAAAACTGAGAGATAATGTGTGTAGATAATGTGTGTAGGATATTGCATACACTGTCAGCCCCAGTGGTCAGTATGTTGGTTGTTTTTACTGAACTGCTTTTTTTCCTCTTTTGCTTCAAATCTTTGTTCTAAAGGATGGTTTGTGGGGTAGGAAAGATAGAAAGTATATATTTGGGAATCAATGTGATATAAGAACTGAAAGGAATCAATAAAGATATAGTAAGTTAACTGGAAAAAGAATTATGTGTTTTACCCTTTTTCTTATATGATTAATAATGGATAGAAAATTCCAACTATATTTTTGAGTAACAAAATCAAAGAAAGGAAATAATTATTTCTTAATCAATAACAAAGCATTAATTAAGCACCTACTATGTGAGAGGTACTATGTTAGGCATTGATGATTTTTAAAAAATACAGTAATACTCATTGACTTATCAACTTGTATCAGATATAAAGAAAAAGTAAAGGGAAAACATCTCAAAGTTCAAGATTTGTAATGTTATAGTTAAAAACGCAACATTTTTCGATACATATGCTTTTTCACAAGGTAGTTATTTCCATTCTTGAGACATCCTGACTTTGAGAGATTCTCTAGAGCTCTAGTCTTTGAATTTTTTTGATCACTCACACCTTATACCCCCAAGATTTGTATATTTGCTTCTTTATAAATTATTATATACATGTATTGTAGTACTAATAATTATGTACATTGTAAAACTAGGATTTTTTTTTCAAAATCCCTTTTTTACAAAGGGATAAGGTACAGATGAAATATAACAGTCAAAAGGCTGTACTCAAGGACCTAGAAGGCCACATGTGGCCTCAAAGATGCTGTTTTCCCACCCCAATATAGAAAAGAGGCAATGAGGGCCGAAGGCAGGGTAATAGCTATGTGAGTAGAGTGAAAGGGGTCACTTTGTATTACTTAGTGGAATACCATGGCTGTGAGTCAGGGTAACAGAATGGAGGGAGGTTAACCATGACTCTCCAGGAGACAACAGCCATTGCTATAGAGACTAAAAAACTTTTCAAGGTTAGGCAACCCTATTGCCTAACAAATAAAACATAAACCCTTGACGCTATCATTAAATTCTAGCTGCAATTGATGCCAATCTTCATTACTAGAATTGCCTAATACAACTCCCTTTTACCTAGTCTATCATCAGGTTGATCAGTAAAGTCTTCAGAATTTGGGAGACTATGGTGGAATTTAGGCTTCCATTTGGGAACCTGGAGTTATCTCCATACTACAGTGAGATTCTACCAGGCATATACCCAAGGAGGTCATTGATAAAGATGCCAAAATATTTATAGCAGCATTTTGTGCATGTGTGTGTGTGTGTGTGTGTGTGTGTGTGTATGTGTGTGTATGTTAGCTATGAACTGGAAACAAGATAATAAATGCACATAAATTAAGGAATAACTAAATAAACTGTGTAATGTAATGGAATATTATTACACTGTAAGAATTTGATGAATACAGAAAAGCATAAAGAGGCTTACATGATCTGATGCAGAATGAAGTTAGTAGAGACAAGAAAATAATATATACTGTGATTAAAACAATATATATGGAAAAATCAACAACCACAAAATAATCTGAAGTGAATGTTGCAAAATTGCAAAGAACAAGCATGACCCCTATGAAGAATTATGAGAGGACACCTCCCCCCACTTACTGGCACAGATGGAATATGTATTCAGATTTTTTCAAGTATTGATTGATTTTGCTGAATTTTTTTTTGCTTCTTCCTCTTTTTCTTCTTTACTTTTTAAAATACTCATTGTTATATGGACTGACTCTCTGGGAATGGAGAGGAGAAGGATAAAGTAAGAAATTAGGTGATATAAAAACATGTCAATACATTTTTTAAAACTACAGTGAGATTAACTTTAAAAATGAAGGCAAATTATATAATTATTGCTACATCCAGAGTCAAATGACTCACTTTACCATGGTATGTCAGTCTGATATATAAGTATGTCCTATATAACACAGAAGAATGATGGATTTGAAGTCTTCTGACTCCTGGGTTTCATTCCAGCCTGGCTTGCTTATGTATCAGATTCAGGTACATCATTCAACCTCTCGTATGCTCAATTTCCTTATCTGTAGAATTGGGGGGGATGGGCTTGACCTTCAAGATTTTTTCCAGCCCTAAATCTTTGATTCCATAGTTCCATTTTTTTGTTCAAGTAATCTAGAATACATTCTGTTATCAACTTCTTTTTACCGTCTCCTGCTTCCTGGACTACTCAGGCTGTCTGTCCCTTTTGCCAGAAATGCACCCTTCCCCATTCAATCATAAGAACTTATGGATGAAAATGGCAAAGTACTTTTTGAAGGGAAATATTTATGTTGATTGTCAAATGATGTCGGATATTGCCATTGTTGTAGAGAGATATTTTGCTATCTACTGCAGTGCTTCTTAAACTGTGGGTTGTGACCCCTATAGGATCATATAATTGAATGTGGGGGTTGTGAAAAATTTGGCAACAGTAGAAGTTTTCTGAATGTGCAAAAACCAAAAATTAATTTTACATCAAACATGTAATGAATCTGAGGTGTTTCTGGCAGCACTTGTCCACGTTGTATCTCAGGACTTCACTACAGCTTTGGTTCTGAATACACAACATGCTCACTTTGTACTGTGCATGCTGTCACACCATACAGCGCCAACGAACACTGCCAGAAACAGCTCAGCTAAGATTCAAGACTATTGTATGTTATGAATTGCAGTGTTTTTACTGTACATATAAAGTTTTCTGCTCTTACAAAAACATAATAGTTTAATTACAGAAAATAAAGACTTTTAATGTTTTCCTATTGTCATTCCTCACCATGTAAGTATCAAATTAGTATATCTTTGGATTGTATTGTGTTAGAGTATTTGATTTTAAAAATTGCTGTTATCTCCTCTTACAGAAACATAAGTGTTTAATTACAGCAAGTAAAGACAAAAGCTCTTTAATAATATTTCTCTATCACCACTGCTGTATGTGTATGTAAGTGTGAACATCAATTTTTTTTTAATTAAGCACAAACAAATGTAATTTCATAAACTAAAGCTAGTATTTATTTGAGAAATTGTTAGCAATATTTATTTATCTTCTAGGACAAAATATTTTTCGGTTATGGATATGTGGCTAAATTTAGACAAAAGAGGTAAAAATACTGATGACAATGCAGCAGAGTCTTTGTTACCATGTGTACCATGTACCATGTAGCATGTACTACTTTGTAGTACACCTAAATTGACAAGAAAAAGAAAATATGTAGAATCATTTTTGCAATATGGATTTCCTTTTAATAATGAAGATGGTGTGGAAAAACTTCTTTGCTTAATTTGTAATGAAGTTTTGGCTGTGGAGAACATGAAACCAGCCAAACTAAAACAACATCTTAATACCACACATGCAGCATACTGCAATAAACCAAAGGAATATTTTGAACAACTTTTAAAATCTTCGAATAAAGGGAAACAATGTTTTGAGAAATTTGTTTCTGTCAATGAAAAGTTTTTACTTGCATCTTATGAAACTTCTTTAGTTGCAAAAACTAAAAAGCCTTAAACGTTAGAAGATCTCGTTACCTGCTGCTATTTAGATGTCAGAAATAGTTCATGGGAAAAAATATGGGCATGCGATTTGTAAAATTTCTTTATCAAATTATACTGTTTCCAAAAGAATATGTGAAATTAGTAATGACCAATTCCAGCAGCTTATTACCAGGCTTAAGAGCAGCCCAAAGTTTGCAATTCAGTTATATGAAACAACTGATATTTCTACCATGGCACAGTTGTTATTCTATGTAACATATGTTTATGAAGGAAGCATACATGAGGAATTATTGTTTTGTTGCCCTTTGGAAGGGCACACAAGAGGGGAAGATATATATCTTTAAGTTGATGAATTTTTTAGAAATGAAGATTTACAGTGGAAAAATTGCGTTGGAGTCTGTACAGATGGTGCAGGAGCAATGATGGGTGAATATGTTGGATTTGTAGCAAAAGTTAAAGCTGATGGCAATGAACACATCACTTTTACTCATTGCATGATCCATTGGGAGGCACTTGTAGCCAAAAAAATATCACCACAGTTAGTTGTGCTTCACGATACTATCAGAATCATTAACTTCATTAAAAGCTATGCCCTTAACAGTCATTTGTTTTCAAACCTTTGGAAAGACAAAGACTCTGATTACAGAAGCTTATTATTAGTTGCAGAGGTAAGGCAGCTCTCAAGAGGGATAAGTTTAAACAGATTATTGAAACTGAAAGATGAAGTTGCTATATTTTTGACTGAGCAGAAATTCAATTTTGTTAATTTTTTTTATAATGACTGATGGTTTTCAAAACTGTTATTTGTCAGATATTTTCAAAATTTTCAAATTTAAACATGTTGCTTCAAAGAAAAAATTGCAACATACTTATGTTAAAAGATAAAATGTAAAGTTTTACTAAAGAAGTTAACATGGAAGAATAGAGTGGAAATGATTCTTTAGAAATGTTTATATCTATAGATGATTTTATAATTGAAAATAACCTTCCAAAGATTTAATTGTAAGAGTTATAATTGATTATCTGAAGTGCCTGGAGACACAGTCTCAGAAATACTTCCCTTCAACTTTTGATTCTAAAAAATTAAGTTGGATTCATAAACTATAACTCAATTGAAATCAAAAATGTCAGTCATCTGCCATTAAAAGTTCAAGAAGAATTTGCTGAGTTATCAAGCGACACAGGTTTAAAACTTGGGTTTCTAAAAAATTGTTAAATGAATTCTGGCTTGGGTTTAGGACAGAATTTCCAACAATTTCTGAAACGACTCTAAACATGCTTCTGTCACTTTGTACTACCTATTTATGTGAAGCTGCATTCTCAGCATTGATGATTATAAAATCAAAATATTGATCAACTCTGAAAAATGTTGAAGATGCTCTACATCCTACAGTATCAAATATTCCACCAAGATTTAATTCTTTATGTAAAAATAAACAAGCACATCCATTTCATTAATATGCAAATTTTTTTCATTTTTAATAAATGGTAAAATTGTATGTATACCAAAGAATTGTTTTAAAATAAATTTCTTTATGATTTATTATCAGTAAATGTTTGATTTGTATACCTATTTTATATACCTATATACCTGGGGTTGCATAAAAATTTCTCAGGCAAAAAGGGGTTGTGAGTGAAAAAAGTTTAAAAAGCCCTGATCTAATGCATATAAAAAAGAACTTTGTTTTAATATATACTGCAGAGAAACAGCTTTCAGATGGGATTTTGGATGGTTTGGGAGAGAAAATGAACTGTAAATGTGAGGACTTGCATCTCATTAGCAGGATGGAGCAATGCTTTGGTTTTATGGGAATAGTTTAATTTTATAAAGAGGTAGAGAATGATATTTTATTTGTTAAAACTATAGAAATGTGAATTTAAAGAAACATAGTTTCACAAGCACCAAAGAGAAGAGAGGACCTTATTGAGACCTTCAGAATTACAAGTATGACAGGTACCTCTGCTGAAAATCATATACACATTAGGATACTGAGGTGTGTTTTTTTTTAAAGGATTACTATTTTAATGGGAAAACTTGAAAAGCTGTGACTTTTTAAATAAAAGGTCATTGAGAGTCAACAGGCTCTCATTTAAGCCACTGAACAATATAGTTGCTATAGTAGTAAAGGAAGAGAAACCTGAAATGAATTGAAGACATAACAAAGGGCTGAAAAGATATTATTCTGGAACTCTGGCCTTTAGAAGCAGTCAGCTAAGAGAAGGCTTCAGCTGAGCAGTTCCTGATTCACTAGAGAGAGAATTAGCTTCTTTGGCTGAGTTAGTTACAGTATTTCACCATATAATTGTCACCACTGCATAATCGTCGCACCCTGTTTTGTTTTGTTTTGTTTTTCAGTCCAAAATCGGTTTATAACCTTTCATTGTGTAATCATCACATGATATAATTCTGTTCTTCACGCCACTTAAAAGGTAAACAGAGCAGCAATATATTCACCAGTGGCATGTGGATACACATTTATCTTCTCAGCATATGCACATTGTCAGTGTATTTCCAAAAGTATACTTGCATGGATTGTTTAGAGCACTGCGGTACTAACAGTATTGTCACTCAACCCAATGAAGAGTTGTAGGCACAAAGGGGAGCGGGTGGGCAGGTAAAGTTGCCATGAGTAAGTCAGGTGACATGGTAAGACTTGCATCTTCCTGCACTAGCTAAACTATACAGTTCATCTGCCAGCGATACATTAACATGGGAAACATTTCTTTCTGTTTATGGGTAAATATAAAAACTATCCTGCGGCCAACAAGCTGAAAGTGATTGTGTTCACTGAACAGCATGGAAACAAAGCTGCTGAAAGACAGTTTTCAGTGAGTGAAACGTTGATATGAGACTGGTGGAAACTAAAAGACAAGTAATATTGGCACATTTTTTAAAAATCTTCACATAACAGGTACACCCAATTTTTTGGCAAAAAAAAATTAACACCAAATATGTGACATTTAAGAGGTGAAATATGGTATTGCCCTTCAGCAACTTCAGGGGGGAAGGTGAAATTTTTCCTAACTGCTTGATGCTCTCTGCTGCCACCACTGGCGTAAGAAGGAAAAGCAGAGGGGCTTGGCAACTGCTTTGCAATTCCTGAGGAGAAGTTGTGTTGACAGATATCCCATTCTGATTGGTTAGCACAACAGTTAGGTGATGGAATAACTGGCTGGCCTGGTCTGTGTGGTCCCGAGATAGCCAGTTTATTGGGCTTTGCAGCCGTATGGCTTAAGGACACCTCTTCACATCAAGAACTCACATTTTCTAATGTCCTCTGAAAGGTGATAGCTAACTGAGTTTGTAAAGGTTATATTCCAGAACAGAAGAGGACATAGCTCTTGAGGCTAGCCATGAGATGAGAAGCAATCTTAGGTGGCATAGATGTCCAACGGTGAACCAATAATACTGAAGTTTGCAGTCCAGAGTTATAAGTAACACTAAGCAAGTGAGGTGTTGTTTTGGGTTTTTTTTTCCCCTCATGTGTTTCTCTGTCAGGTTCCTACAAGTCTGTACCTACTATTCACCATATTTATTAAGTGCATTAATGGAAAAGTGCAATCTGTAATATTGTGATGTATTTTATTATTTATATGTTTAATATATATATAAGTATCTATAATATTTCTTTTGCCTTATTGTTAAGGAAATTATATGTAATATCTAAAAATGTCATTATTGTGAGTGGTGGTTTTATAAATAATTTGCACATTACCTTGTGAGTAGCTGGTTGTATGCATTAAAAAACACATTTTGGTTCCCTTTTATGTATTGTCTTCTCCCATGAGCATGTAAGATTACTTGAAAGCAGGAACTGTCTTTCTTTTTGCTTATATTTGTACGAGTGCATAGCATAATGCCTGGCACAAAGTAAGTGCTTAATAAATGGACTTGTATCCACTGCTGCCTGCCTACCTGCCTGCTCCATCTTTCCAGTCTTCTTAAGCCTAACACCTCCCCTATTCCCTTCCCACTCTGCAGTCCAACGACACAGGCCTCCCTGCTGTTCTTCTCCAAAATGCTCTGTCTCCCAACACCAGTCTTTTTCTCTGGCTATCCCCCAGGCCTGGAAATCTCTTCCTTTTCATCTTTACTTTTTGCTTTCCTGGCTTCTTTCAAGTCCCAGCTAAAATCTCACCTTCTCCATGGAGCCTTTACTGTTCCTCCTTAATCCTAGTCTCTCTCTTGATTAGTTCCAATTTACCCTGTTCATAGCTTGTTTGTACAGAGGTGCTTGTGTGTTGTCTCCTCCATTAGACTGTAAGATCCTGGAGATTGGCAATGTCTTTTGCCTTCCTTTGCATCCCCAGTACTTAGAACTACATTGGTCCTTAACATTTATTGACTCAGCTTATTCTTACAGATAACAGAAAAGTCAGTCCTCTAACAAGAGTCCATTTTCCTGGGTCTCAGGCAACCAATTGTGAAGAGACAGCCCTAGTCACTGAGGTCCAATATGAGGAGGTTCTATGTCCTTTTAAGCAGTAGGCTGTAGGGCACAGATCTCTCCCTGGGACATGCCCCTTCCCTGTTCAGACCCTGCAATCTCATCAAATTAATGGGGGTGGTGTGGGGGACAATCATCAAAGTGATAATATTTCTTTTGATGACCCCCAATTGATCTGGTAACAGTTTAAAGTGGAGATTGGAGGAGGGAAGACAAGGTCTCATATTTACAAAAATATTTATAGAAGTCCTTTTTATGGCAGGGGAAAAACTGTAAGCAAACAGTGCTTATCAAGTGAGAAAACATCTGAATAAACTGGAACGTAATTTCCTTGTAAGAAATGAGAAAAATGAAGAATTAATAGAAATTTGGAAAGGCTTGTTGGACTGATGTATAATGAAATAAGAATAAAAAGAACAGTTTATCCAATTACTACAATATTAAAATATTAAAGTGGATTTGTGAGCTAATGGATATTCCTTTTAATGATACAGATCTTAACCCATCCATGCCTGCCCATCCTGTGCAATCTGTGTCCTCCACTTTCTTCTGACACCCCGAAGGTATCATTGGAACACTCTGGCTGTCCATCTGTCATGCCTGACCCTCACCACATCACCAGCGCATCTTTTCTCCCTATCACACATTTCTCTGATAGCATCTTCTACCCCTGTTCTTCTAAGTTCCTCATTGGTTATATGTTGCAGCCTACTCACACCCCACATATGTCTCTCCATTGCTCTCTGTGTGACATTTATTTTCAATTATTTGGGGGCTATTATGTTCCATCTATTGCTACCATATACCAATGACTGTTGTTTTGGTATTAAAAAAGATAGATCTTTGTTTCTGGTTGAAACTTGGTGTCATTAAAGAAGTTTTATATTTCCTGAAGGTGATCTAGCCAGCTCTCCTCTTGTTCAATTATGGATACCTAAGCAGTTAGGTGGTGTGGTGGATAGAGTGCAGGACCTGGAACCAAGAAGACTGAGTTTAAATCCAGCTTTAAACACTTCCTAGTAGTGTGACTTCAAGTAAATCATTTAACTCTGTCTGCCTCAGTTTCTTCATCTGGAAAATAAGGATAATAATAGCATCTACTTGTGAGTGTACTAGTTGTGAGGATGAAGTGAGATATTTGTTAAGCACTTTGCAAATATTGAAGTGCTATATAAATGCTAGCTATACTATTATTAATTCATTGTTAGTAAATAAACATTTATTAAGCACCTACTATGTGCTGGGACTACGCTAAGAACAGGGGATGCAAAAAAAAGTAAAAGATAGTCTCAAGGAACTCATAGTCCAATGGGGAGACTATTCATGAAAAACTGTATAAACAAGCCATATACAGGACAAATTGGAAATAATAAACAGAGGGAAGGCATTAGAATTAAGGAAGATTGGGAAAGCCTTCCTGTAGAAGATGGGATTTTAAGTGGGACAAAGGAAGCTAAGAGGCAGGAGAGCATCTGAGGCTTGGGGAACAGCCAGTGAAAATGCCCAGGCAGGAGATAAAATGTCTTGTTGGAGGAACAGCAAGGAGAATAGTGGCACTGGCATATTGCATAGGAATATAAGTTATAGAAAGACAAATGGGGCAAATTTTGAAGGGCTTTGAAAGCCTCAAGATTTTACTTTTGATCTTAGAGGTTATAGTAAACCACTGGAGTTAACTGAGTGGTAGTGGAGGAAGTGAGACGGTCAGACTTGTAAGTTACAAAGATCATTTCAACAGCTGAATGAAGAATGGACTGGACTAAGGCAAGCCTTGTGACCAGGAGCCCAGACAGCAAGTTATTGGAATAGTCCAAAAGTGAGGTGAGGAGCGGCCTGTACCAGGGCGAAGACAATGTTAGAGGAGAGATCCATTCTTCCCAGTCCTTTCTTTGCTTCTCCAAAGAGTATCTGTGACCATTCCTTTGATTTAGCCACAACTTCGTTCTTTCTTCACATTTTTGTTTATAGAAGAATGAAAATATTTTTCCACTTAAGAGTATTTTATTTTTTCCAATTACATGTAAAGATAGTTTTCAACATTCAGTTTTATAAGATTTTGAATTCCATTTTTTCCTCCCTTCCTCCCTTGTCTCCTCCCTCCTAAGACAGCAAGAAATTTGATATAGGTTATATATATACAATTTTATTAAACATATTTCCACATTAGTCATATTGTGAAAGAAGAATCAAAACAAAAGGGAAAGCCATGAGAAAGAAGAAAACAAAAACAAAAACAAAAAGCAACAAGAAAAACAAAAAGCAAAAAATGTATTGTATGCTTTGATAGTGTGCTTTGATCTTCATTTAGACTCTATAGTTCTTTCTCTGGATGTGGATAACATTTTCTATCATGAGACTTGGAATTGTCTAAGATCATTGTATTTTCATTGTATTGCTGAGAAGAGCTAAGTCTATCAAAGTTGATCATCACACAATGCTGCTGTTGAGAAGAATGGAAAGATTGATGTGATTCAGCTCTTCTAACAATAAGTCTGTTTTTTGGTCACTGGGTCTAATATTTAGAGTACCAACAGTCAAGCTAAAGTTTGTTGACAGTCTAACAACTATGATTCTTAGTATCTCTGCCACCTTTTCCACCACTTTGCTTTTCTAACTGTGGGGCAGAAGGGAACCCCACAGGACTGATTTTTGTTTGTATTTTTCTTTGTTTCATGGGTTGCCAGAGCCAAAGAAGCCATCACCAAGTAGTTAGCCTACTAATCAAAACTCTCAGTGTAATTAGCTAGACTGGTCCCCAGAAATCAGATTTAATCTGTTCAATAGGACATACTTGAAGCTTTTTCAGCATGTTAGAACTTGAGATACTATATATTCCATTGACATAGCCTTCAAGAACCCAGGGTCACAACCACAATACAACAAAACATTAGAGTAGGACCATAAGAATACAAACACATCCAAAGATATCAGAACTCTGGTTAATGCAATGGACTCTAGAAGACTGATGGCAGATATCACTCTTCTCCTGGCAAAGGGATGGGCTATAGGTGTAGGAGGCAGCATATGCCATGAGATATGGACAATATGTAGATTGTTTTGCCTGTTTTTTTAAAATAAGTGAGGGTTCAGTTGGGGAGGGACGTCTTCGAAAATAAAAGTGAAGTTTAAAAAAAACTTTTTCTTTTTTCTTTCTTTTTTTTAAGAAAAAGTAGAAAGGGAAGAGAGTAGAAATTGGAAGACATGTTAGGAGGCTACTGATCCAGATGGATGGTAATGAAAGCCTGGATGAAGAGAGAGAAAGTACAACCCTAAATCAGACTGATACTTAAAAGCCACATATGTAAACCGATATCATTATAATCATACCATGTATGTGTTTACTTACATGCTAGTGTGTTCTTCTCCCATGATAACCTCCCCTTTAGAATGCAGGCCTCTGAAAGGAAACTCATATGTTTTATTTGCCTAGAACTGCTCTGTGACTAAAGGTGATTAAATGTTAACTAAAATTATTTTTACTGCTGAGAATGTCAACCAATAATCTGAACACAAAGTAGAGTGTTTAGAAAAAGCTGTCCCCTGGAGCAACTAGGTGGTACAGTGGATAGAGCTCTGACCTTGGAGTTATGAGGACCTGAGTTCAAATACAGTCTCAGACACTTGATACTTACTAGCTGTGTGACCCTGAGCAAGTCATTTAACCCTGATTGTCTCACCAAAAAGCAAAAAAAAAAAAAAGCTGTCCATAACATGTTGAATTTATGATATGCTTAAAAAGAAAAGCAAGCAATTAAAAATACAGATTCATAACTTCATGTGTAATTCTCTTTTTTTGTTTTGTATATGGAAATGCTAATCTTATTGGGTATTGGTTAAGTTCAGAATTTTTTAAAAAAAGAAAAATTTTATCTTTCCTTTTTTATAATTTGGGGTATTGGGGAACATGAAATAAGTCTCCCTCATGAATATGATAATTTTTCCATTCAAGGGCTGTAAATAAAACTTCTTGAAGGGATTAATCAGCTTATGTTTTGTAGTCTTAATATGTAGCTACTAGAGAAGAGCCAAGGAATATAAATTTTAATGTAAAAGTGAAATAAAATACTACAGTCATATTTTTTCATGCTTTTGAGGAGTTAACAGAGAAGGGAATGCCATTGAAGCAATGGCCACAAGGGGGAGGAGGTAGTCCTAATTTTAATATTCTTGGAAATGCTGATGAGTTGCAGGTACATTATGTGGATCAAATAATTTGAAAAAAATTAAATAATAGCTGAGCTATGAATCCATGCCCAAATGAATGAAACTATTCAAGTAGAATAAGATATTTTACAAATAAATTTATTGAAGAAGGTAGGAAAAGGAAGTTTCATAGTGGTGTGTGTGGGGGGAAGGTTAATGACTGATTATGAAATAGAATCAACAAATATTTATAGTATCTATTTGTATTATGTGCTGTGTGCTTTATTAGTAGTATGCTATTTAGCAAGATCTATGGAAGTCATATGGATAGGATAGAAACCTGGGTGATCTACTAATTTAAGAAACTAGAGATTAATTCCAGATGTGGTCATGCTTTCCTATTCCTTCAAAAAGTAACTACTGCACCATCTGTTTTTCAATGAACTATTTCAAAGAGCACCAAGGGTATGCTAAAGACATTGGTCAAAGGACTGTAGATCTTACACATCACACATAAGTAAGAGGTCAAACTGCCTCAGACAGAGACATATTTTCACTTTTCTCTAACTATCCCTGCTTCCCCCCCTCCAAATAAAGTAGTTATCTTCTACGTGTGAAATAAGGTTTTTTTTTAAAAAAAAGTGTGCCCTATATTATTTGCATTTGTTGACCATATGCATCTTGTTTAAGCAGAATCATTGCAGGGGGAATCTCTTTGCAATAGTCAAGGTACCCCAAACTAGAGACTTACAGATCTGCAAGTAATTTTTCAATATCAAGTTAAGTTGGATCTAGAGAAAAAGACATTTGGATAGGGTGACGGTCAATGCTTAGGTGAAAAAAAAACTAAATGTGAGATGTGTAAATTTTATATTGCAGATGCAACTGTAGATGAGACAATGTTAACTTATTAATTCTGTGTTGACAATAGAAGGGAGTAGGAAAAGTAACAACAACAACAACAACCTGACATTTTTATAGGGATGTAACATTTGCAAAGAACTTTGCACATATTCGTGTTACAAGGTGTTCCCAGCTCTCGACTTTTCTTGGTAATGTCATGGCAAATAATTCAGCTCCTCATGTTCTTGAGAATGTTCTGGTTAGTGGATTTATACTTTCTAGCAGCTCGAATAGGGATGCAGTGTCCTACAGTTTTCCAAGGCAGGTCCCATTAGTACATAAATGATTCCCAGTGGGTCACAGACTAAGAGAGCAGTCAATTCATGGACCTTCTTGATTCACTGCTGTGAACGCCAGGGTAAATGGATCTCTGTTCACTTAATGGGGATCAGTCTCCCCTCCTTCGAAACTGATTACTTTCGCTGGCAGAGCCTTTGATGTAGGTAAACATTGCCTCATCCTCACAGATGGAACTGAGAAGCCAATGTGATTAGCAGCATGGGAAGCTGTTTGAACAGAAGTAGTAGCCAGGACTTTTGGAGTTTGGCCTTTGACCTTGATTCTTAATGTCTCTTTTTTCTTATGTGTGGGCTTCTGAGGGAAAAAGGGACAGGACATTCTCCTATGTCTTCTCTTCACTGCATACTGGCAAAGAGAGAGTGACTCCTGGACTGTGTTTACAATGAATCCTGGCTTAGATCTACCTCTTGTTCATCTGTCTTAACCCTATTTGCTATCCTGCATCTTCTCTCTGTTATGACCTAGAGCTGAGCCAGGTAACAAAACCAGAGGCCTGGTTTTGTAACCTGAAAATTATTTTGTCATTTTATATTTCACTCTCTCTTTTCCACTTCTTCTTCCCTCTACCCCCCTCCCACATGTTCCTTCTACTTCCTAGGAAGGTCCCCATTGATTCATGCCCCCAAAGAGGAGAAATTTCATTTTTATCCTCTTTCTGCTAATAATCACGTGCCTTATATTTTCAGGATTATCATCAAGGATTGTGTTTTCTTTATATGGAAGTAATAACTGATGAATTTTTATGATCCATGTACTTGATAGATTGGCATATATACACATATGTGTGTGAACATATATGTATATGCATGTGTATGTAATACATCTATATGTGGTTTTACTGAGCTACAAATTCCCCGATAGTCTATGATAACCCCATTGAAAACCTGTCAAGCAAAACTGCATAGTTATTTTGCAGACTCAATTTTTCTGCTGTACTAAAACCACAGTCAAAAAATCCCAGGAGTCCTGGTACTCTCACAGATTTAAAGAGAGAAGCAGTTTCAAAAGCTGGAAGAAGTTGGGTTGGGGTTCTTCTCTGTCCCACCCCCATTATGGGTAACACATAGAATAAAAGATATCTACATTGCCCCTCCCCACTCCCATCCTGGCTTATTAGGATCAGAGTCCCTATTCGGAAGAGAGCTCAATGCTATCTCTTGGTGGGCTTCTGGGGGCCTTTGAGATTTTATTTCATCTGGGACACTAAATCATCTCAGATCCCAAGCCTTAACTCTCTGAAGGCACTGAGGGACATGGTGCTTCTGGAGACTCAGAGACTGGGAGCTGAAGGGGTGGGCCACAGGTAGGGTATATCCTCATTTTATTCTCCACCCACCCTCAACTTGAGGCACAAGTTCAGTCTAGCCCCCAGATCACTGCTCTTCCTTCTGCCACCATGAACTGGCACAGGTTACACAAGTTGCAGTGCCCTTACCTGGGCCTACTTTCACAATGAAATCACTATCAAGATATATGTTAACTAGATTTGGAGAACTAAATAAGGATCTTGGCCCTCTTGGAGTCACAGGCAGTGATGACGTACCCTGATTCCTTTCTCTGTCTCCACGAGACCCTAGAGCAGTGGTCACCAAACTTTTTGATCAAGTACTCCATCAGTAAAAAACAGTTGCACACAATCTCCCCAATAGGTGTACATTATAAATTATATACATGTGCTATTTATAAATTACATACACGTGCTATTATTAGTATATATTCATAGTGTGCATATCATTAGATTATATGCATAATAAAACTTATACAAAATTGATATTTTAAGTGGATTAAAAAAAGAAATAATATTTAATTTGATATGGAGTTTTAGTAGAAGAGTGACAAGACCTGACATACGCTTTAGGATAATAACGTTAGCAGTTATTATAGAGGTTAGATTGGAAAGGGGTGAACTAAGGGAGACCAATTAGAAGCCATTGTAAAAGTACAAGAGAGAGATGATGAGGGCCTGAACCAGAGTGATGGCCTGAAATAAACTGTGTGAATAGAGTGGGACAGATGTAAAAGATATTGTGAACAGAAAAATAAAATGATTTGGCAACTGATGGGTTGGACATGCTGGGTCAGAGAGTAAGGAGTTGAAGATGACACCAAATATATGAACGTAGATGATTGGAAAAATTATCCTCAACCGTAATAGTGAAGTTAGGAAGAGAGATGAGTTTAGGAGCACAATAAAGAGATCTGAGAGGAGATCACAGTTCATCTCTACTTGCTTACACTGTGAGTCTCGCTCTGTCTGACCCAAGATGAAAAGAGGTGAGTACAAGGCTGTCTGTCTCAGCCACAAAGTGATCTGAGGGAGGGATTTTCCTAGTAGTATCTGCACAGACATTGTTGGGAGTCCCTGGATTACAGTTAAGTCACAACTGACCTGAAGAACCTCCTCTGCCTGGCTCAGAATAGGGAGGTTGGGAACCAGTATAGCAAAAGGTGGGGGCAGAGTCAGGGAGTCTGGGGATTGATATGGATGTGTAAGAGCCAAGCTCTCTGGCTATCATGGGGAGTGTGATGTGACATATCTTATCATCTTCTCATTAGGTGATCATATAACCTTCAGGATTATGGCATGCCCCACCAGGAGGTGAGGGCCCTCACTTTTAAGACCACTCACATAGAGGATAGGTGCCCTCTATCAGTTGATCTTTCCCCAGAGTGTTAGGCAAATTCCCTGTTCCTTTTCTCCTTAGTCTCATACTTCAGTCAACATCTGCTGATTGAAAATACTCTCCTACCGTCCTATTTCTCCCCATATTCTCTTCCCTATTCACTTTAGCTTCTATAGTCCAACCTGCCATTCCAATTCATTTCATTCTCTGAAATCTCTGATATATTGATTTTTTTTAAAATCCCCTTTATCTTGGATCACTTCACATTCTTTCTATCTGTTTGTTAAAAGGAAAACCTGGCTTTTTTCAGGAGACATCCTTGACCAACCTCTTCAGTATTGGGTACACCTCTTCTTATGTCCCCAGAAACACTGGGCCAAGAAGAAGAGTAAGCATAATCCTTGCCTCCTCACTCTTATTTCCAGACTGCTGGTTTGCCACCATCACTCAGTACTGTTTATTCCTTTGAAGTTCACTCCATGCATCATTATCACCCAGTCTAACTCCTTGACATAATTATTTCCTGACCTGTTAAGGCCACTCTCTCTCCTTTCTCAAGGAATATAGTACCTGGCTCATAGTTTCCCTTCCTACCCCAAACCCTGCCCTCACATTTGAGGTCATACATGTATATATCTCCTTGAATACTCTGGCTTCCCAGTTTATCAACCTCTTCAGCTCCCTTGACATCCACTTTACTATACCTTAGCCACATATGTTGATGTTTATACCCTTGTGATCTCACAATCACTAATAACATTTCACTTCATGACCCCTGAACTCTAATATTTTCTCTGACCATAGCCTCCTCTCATACAATGTCTCCTGTCTCACCCCTCCCAAATCCCCTCATTACAACCACTGGTCACTCCACTTTTCCTTTCTTTCTACAATGTCTTGATAGAAAGTGTGCTATGATAGATAGTGTCCTATGCTTAGCATCAGGAAGGTCCAGAGTCAAATCCCACCTAACACTAACTAGTTGTGTGACCTTGGGTAAGTCACTTCATCTCTCTAAACCTCAATTTCCTCAGATGTAAAGTTTGAGGGTTGAACTCAATCTCCAATGTCCCTTCCAGCCCTAAATCAATATTGCTATGATCTTCCTACTCTTTCTTTAAAACTGACCCCACGAATGGCCATCCAGTCATACATTATTAACTACCCTTAAATCCTTTGCACCTTTGGTCCAGTGATAGTCATACTTTATCAAACACCAACTTGAGGTTACACACACTGCCCTTCTCTTATCCTACTTGTGTTGCTGAATGCTCTTGGAGAAAACTAGGTAATCATGTGAACTTCAAATTATATAATTCCATTTGGGTCTTTATTGGTGTACAATAATCTGTCCTTTCTTTTGTTTTTCTCTGATTAACTCTGTACCACACTTTCCAAAGCTGTTATTCCAAACTTTTTCCTTTCTATCATATTTCCTACATCATACAGCCACAACTCTCCCAAAATATAATTGGGAAATATTTAACAAAATAATTTTACAATAAAACATAGATAACATTATATTTTAAAAACTAAGTCAACATGTGTCCAATGGCATCTTCATATACGGATTAGTTTTATTTTAGTTTGACACCTCTGGTCTATAACACCACTTTGTATAGGGAGATATAATCAATGCCAGAATAAAATCTCCATGAGCAGAGCCAGGGGTACCCAGGTCATTGGGAATACCCACTACATTTCTATTACATCTGCCTCATTATTTTCACATGAATATTTCATGTAAGGTATTAATACTATTTAGTAATGTCAATAAAACATTACCTCTAATTTGGTACTGATTTGATTATTTGATTGCAATACAACTAATTTTGAAATTATTCCCACATCTGTAACCAGCAATTTCTTATAGGCATTGTCAATTTCATTTTTATGAAATTTGGTGTTCTTGAAGATTCATGATATACAGGTATGATGACTAAGTAATCTAAAAACCTTTTAAGTCTTTCATTTCTTGATCCTGAACTATGGCTTACATATGACCTGTGCCAAAATATTACCCTCTTTCTTTCTGAATCATAATCTTGGGCCCAGAAGATAATCATAATTCAAATATATAAGAGGATAACATCTAGACATGGGTTATATATGTCACAATACATCCCTGTGTCTACTTTCATAATGAAGTCACTGGCCATCAAAGTTTATGTTGACTTAGTTTGGAGAACTGTATTAAGTTCTTCATATAATTTCTTTATTTCTTTGTCTTTGGCAAAATAGGTTGGTACTTAAGTTGCAATTATTCCCATGAGGGTATTAGTTAATATTATGTCGTAATGAACCCTTTCAGTAAGATGACAAAGTATACCATGAAATGATATTTCTTGCTGCCTTTGGGTACATTATGAAATTAACTCTGTCAAGTCCTTTATTTGCTTTTTGGAGGAAAACCTGTGAGCTATCCTATTTAATTGTAACTTCTTTATGTCTCCTAGTTTCTTTTCACACAAATCGGTTCTCAAACTCTTTGGTCTCAAGACCTCTTTTCACTCTTAAAAATTATTGAGGACCACCAAAAATGCTTTATGTTTATATCTATCAATATTTACCATATTAGAAATTAAAATCTTAATATTGTTATTAAAATATTTTTGACCTTTTGAGCCCATTGAAGTGGTCTTAGGGACCCCCAGGAATTCCCAGACCACATTTTGAGAACTTGTGTTAATGCATGGGGTTCAAGTCCTCCAATAGCACTCAAGTTGTTGGGCAATGGATAAAAAAATTCACATTTAGATACCAATAGTTAAATTAAGGTGCATAGATGATCTGAAAACTGTGTGATTCATGACATTGATTCATGGCAGTTTTCTACTATTCTGCCATCATCTCCTTGGAAATGGAAGGTGACTATGGGACTGAGAGTCATTGGCATTATCTGTTAAATGGGTTGCCAAAACAAAATGATTTCTCAATTAATAGACTTCTGGGATCCTTTCCATTTTTATCTAGGCCAGGCTCTAGAGAACAGAGAGAATTGTATGTCCTGGAACTATACTAGTAGTATACTCTTGAATCTAGCACAGTTTATATTAAACAGTAACTTGACGGACTGGAGAAGAGGGAAGACACAATACTTGGGACAAGTGTTTTATTTATATAAATGTTTCCTCAAATATTCTTGGCCTTATCATATAGTATATTCTCCTGAAACCAGGCAAGACTGGAATAAGAAAAACCAGTGATTAAGTTCTACTTCAGAAATTTTCAGGCTGTGGGAACCTGAGTGAATGACTTAACCTTTCTGAATCTATTACCTTATTTGTAAAGTAATAGTAATAATACCTCACAGAATTGTCAAGAGAATTTTGGGATCATAGAGATGGAAGAGATCCTTTAAGTCATTTAGTCCAACCTACTAATTTTACAGAAATTACTCATTTGAAGAAGTTGAGGCTCAAACAAGTGAAATGACTTGCTCAGAACCACAGAAGTACTAAGTGGTAGAACTAGGATTTGAACCTATATCCTCTGCTTTTACGTTCAGCACTATTTTCACTACATCTCCTAATTAGTATTCCTGTCTCTAGACAGGGGTGGAGAATCTTTGGCCTCAAGGCTACAAGTGGCCCTCTAGGTCCTAAAGTGTGGCCCTTTGCCTGAATCAAAACTAGGCCCAAGGTTCCCCACCCCTGCTGGGGTCTCCTCTTCAAGCACATCCAGCACAGGGCCAACTCTATCATTCTGTGAGGAATGCTAACAGTTTGGTTCCCACAGAATTGATAAGAAAAGAGGACAGGGGGAGATTAGGTTATTGATTAATTGATTTCTTGGTTATTGGTTTATACAAATATGTAAACAAGATAAGGGAGTGAATGGAATAATATAGGGTGAAGCCCCCTCAGGGGAATGAACTAACCCCCACCTCAGTTACTTTTCATACTTATAACTGTTGCAAGACTGCACCCAGATGCCTTGAAGCCCATTCTGGCTAAACCAGATGTGCCATGTGGCTAAACCGGATGTTCTGGTTGTGCAAAGAGACCACTCCCCTCTAACTTGTTTTGAACTTCCTTCCATAGAAGTTAGAATTCCATGAATAGATTGTGCCCCTAATATACCCAGCGAATGGGTTGAGGGGAAGGGGGTTAGGGCAGGTACATTGCAGATAGGGTCTATATATTTTGCTTTACAAGACACTCAGACACACACCCTGGCTGGAGCCATCTTGAGCGAATGCTGGGTGTGTCCTTTCTCATGAGAAAGCAATAAAACTCCTTTTTTGCCTTTCTTAAGAAAAAGTCTCTGATTTGATCATTTTGGGGTCACAAACACCCCACACAATTCCCTTCAAGAAACAAGCTTCAGTTGATTCCTCTATAAAACACTATTTTTTCTCTCAAAGCCCTTCTGAATTTTGCTTCACCCTACTTTCTCATACAATTTCATAATAGTCTTGGTACTCCCAGGTTGCAGTCAGTTGGCACATCTGCTGCTCCCAGGCCATGATGTTCTACCTCCTTCCTCCATGTCTTTGCACTGGGTATCTTTCAAGCCTGGAATATTCATTCTCCTTACCTTCACTTCTTAGAATCCCTAATTCCCTTCAAAGCCCAGCTTAAGTGTAACTTTCAGTGAATCCTCTCCCCTTCTTAATTACTTTGCATTTTGCTTGCTTTCATTTTCTTTTATGTTTCCCCATGTACTATGAACTCCTTCACGGCTGGGATTGTTTTGTTTTTGTCCACATATTTCCAGCACTTAGTCCCTGTTTTGCACCTAGCAGGCATGTAAAAAATGATTGTTAACTGCAGAAATGGGTGTAAATTGCAGTCTGTAATAGGCTTTAAAACACTCTGTTAGGTCTTGTATTTTATTATAGAGGCGATTGGGAATCCCTTTAGATTTTTGAGTGGGGTATATAAAAATCATCGGTAGCTGTGAGGCGGATTTATCATCTCCGAAACAGAACCTACGCTCCCGGAGGGCAGGGGCTGCTTAGTTTCTGTCTATCCTTAGCCCCCGAGAAACATTTTCAGTTCTTGACTGACTGGGGTGAGAGGGTGGGCGCTGGAAACGCAAAAGCCCATTAGGTGTGGAGGGGCCTGAATTAAGAATGTGTGTGGTGAGGGTGGTAAATACTGCGTAAATAGGGAGAATGTTGAATTAAATAATGCTATGAGTTGCTGTGAGTTGTGAGGGAGGGGTCTACAAGGCTGCAGAGGAGGGCAGAAAAGGCGCAGCAAACAGCGAGCGGTTTGCGCCCTTGGCAGTGACAGAAAGTCCGTTTTCGGGGCGGGGAGGTGGGTTGTGCGGGCTCCTGATTTCAGCTCTGGCTTGGCCGGGTCACCCGCAGCCAAGGATGGCCTTCCTCAATAAAGAACCTGCGCGTCCCCTCTCAAAGCCGACCATGCGGTGAGAGGGCATAGAAACCCCAAACAGGACCACAGCAACCGCTTGGCCCTTTCAGGATGAATTATATGCGACGCCCACCTCGGGCGCTTTTAAATGACACCACGATCCTGGTCTCCCGATGCAGCAGGAGCGCGGAAGCTCTCGCGATACCACAGCCCGAGAGTTCGACCGGGAGGAAGAGGGCGGGGCCGCAGTCCCCGGCCTCGCTCGTGCAGCTGCCTCCAGCTGGCGTCTGCGCATGTCCCGGTGCTCTGCCATGGGACCGGAGGCGTCTGCCAACTTTCTGCCCTAAACTGTTGGTCGGGGCCGTCCCCGCCTCCTCCGGCGCTTTCTCCTCCTCTGCCTCCGCCTTCTGGTCGGTCCGGTGGGGAGGTGGCAGGTCGGTGGCTGTGTCTGGAGTCGAGGGCCCCCAGGGCGGGATGGTGCAGCAGAGCCAGGTGAGGACCGCCGGCTGTGGGACCTCAGGCGGGTCGCTTTACCTCGCTGCGCCTCATTTTCCCCATCTGGAAAATGAGGGGTTTGGTCTGGGTATGTCCGCCGGGCCCCTTCCAGCTCCGGATCCATGAGCCCAGAAAATGGAGTGCTTCCTTCCCTTTATTATGTCCTAGTTGTCCCGTATATAGCTTGTTGGTATGTAGCTGCACGTTGTCTCCCTTAGATTGTAAGCCCCTTGAGGTCAGGGGCCTTGTTTGTGTCTCCGGCGCTTAGTATGGTGCCTGGCACTTAATAAATATTGATTGATTTATTACATAGCTTGCTTTGAATGTATTTGTTTATACCTTGTCTCCCCGATTAGATTTTAAGCTCTTTGAGGGCAGGAACTGCCTTTTGCCTCTTTTTGTATCCCAACTGCTTAGCAAAGTGCCTGGCACATAGTAGGCGGTTAATAAATGTTGATTGATTGAGTAAACCAATGAGTCACCAGTCACACTGTCATATTCCCACACCAACTGGGCTAGACCTCTGCCTTTTTTTACCCCACCTCCCCAAGAAAATCTTGTCTAAAGAAATGAACCAAAACATTGTATACAGTAACAGCAATATTGTATGATGATCAACTGTGAATGACTTAGCTATTCTTAGCCATAGAATGATCCAAGACAATTCCTAAAGGAAACTGCTATTCACCTCCAGAGAAAGAACTGATGGAGTCTGAATAGACCGAACCATACTTTTTTTTTTTTTTACTACTCTTGGGGAAGGGGAAACTGTTTTGTTTTGCAACGTGGTTAATGGGGAAATGTTTTTTATGACTACACATGTATAATCTTTTTTTTTTTCTTTTTGGTGAGGCAGTTGGGGTTAAGTGACTTGCCCAGAGTCACACAGCTAGTGAGTGTTAGGTGTCTGAGACTGGATTTGAACTCAGGTCCCCCTGACTCCAGGGCCTGTGTTCTGTCCACTGCCACCTAGCTGCCCCCCACATGTATAATCTTTATCAAATTATTTTGCTTTCTCAAGATGGGGCGGAGAGGGGAAGGAAAGAATGTGGAACTCAATTTTTTTTTAAATGTTAATTTTTGTCTATATGTAATTGGGAAAAATAAAATAAAAATTAAATTATTAAAAACAGAAATGATAGGAATGCATTAACAGGGATGACCTATTTAAATTAAATATTTTTTTCAAGTTTTCACTACTATCTTGAGTTAGATGACCTAGTTTCAAGCCCTGCCTCTGCTGCACGTGTGACCTTGGACAAATGACTTAGCCTTCCTAGGACTCAGTTTACTCATCTGTAAAAGGATGGCCTCACAACCTAGAACTGTGATCCTAGGATCTATCCTTAGTTGTCTGGGGCTTCTGTGACAGACAGTGCCTGGGCTTATTGAGAGGGAAATCTGTTTAAAAAACAACCCTGCTCCCTTGCACCCCTCAATTTTGTGCAATCAAGTTAAAGTACACCTTGTTGGTTTGGAGCCAGGCTTGTGTCAGGTTGAAGTGAACCTTAAGTGGCCTCACCCTAATTTTTATTTTACTCCCCCAGCTCTTATCAATATAGCCCTGGCCTGGCTTTTTGGCTTCAGTAAGAATAATACCAACTCCTTTTTAATGTTACAAAGTGATCAGTAAAGTTGTAACTTTTGTTGCAGATGCTTGGAACAGTATTTGAATTTTTAAAAATGGAAGGAATCATGTGTTCCTTTAAAGAAATAGATTCCATGTGTGTAAAATTGTCCCGTGCTGAATTTATTTCAGTAGCTTAGAACTGATGATTGTATGGTAGTTAATGTTTTGCCTTGCATTTTGGAGCATTATTTAACTTCCTTGAAATGGCTTTGAATTCGGGGTTGCCAGAGTTTCTTAGTGAGCCTGGGAATTAGTTAACCTGCCTATCCTGTGTTTCAAGTCCTCATTATAATTTCAGTCCCTGCTTCTACCTGCTTTTGTTAATAATGTAACATAATCTTCAGCAACTGGGTTATAGGACCTCAGGATTTGAGTCATATGAAGAAATCTTAGAGATCATCTAGTCCAACCCTCTCATTTTATAGATGAGGAAACTGAGGCCCTTTCTGTTAAAATAATGCATCTATAAGTTATTTCACAATGATGTACAAAAATTTTCACTTAGTTTGTCAGGTATAATTTGTTAAAAATTGACTTATCAAAGTTCTTATACCTGACTGGTGCAAAAATGAAAGCAGGTCTAAAATTATTGTGAGTTATTTTGCTGGCATTAAAATGACTGATAAAACATCTCAAAGTTTGAGGACAGACCTCAGGAAGCTTTATATTCTAGTGGAGCTTGAATTTGAAAACTTGAAGATTTTTCTTTGAAATAACTAAGAATTTCATTAATTTTCTCAAGGTCTGAATTTATTGATTTATTGACAATTTTATATGTGCATTTTTAATATATAAAATTCTTCTGTTCACTTCAGCAAACATTTATTAAACACTTATCGTTTGCAAAGCATTGTGCCTAGGTAATTAAAATGGTATACTTGCAAGGTACAGTGATTCAAGCTTTGAGTACTTATGGTATCTTGGGAAAGGGCATTGAACTAGGAAGTCAGCAAACCTAAGGTCTGTTCATGGCATTAATTACATGTGACTTTGGGCACTTTTTAAGCTTCAGTGTCATTATCTGACAAATAAATGAATTAAGCTGTATTCATTGCCCTGAAGGACTTTTCCTAAAATTCTAAAGTTTTTTTGTTTGGGTTTTTTTTTCTTCTACTTGGGAGGAAAAATAAGACTGTGGCATGTTGTTGATGACCTTTTTCCTCCTGCTGTCTGTAGGTTACTGTGTTGTATTTTGCAAGAAGTGCTGAATTAGCAGGTGTTCGTTCTGAGACCATTTCTGTGCCACAACAAATAAAGTCTCTGAAGCTATGGGAAGAGATTGAAAGTCTACATCCTAGGTAGTTTAACATTTATGGAATATATTGGGTTGGTGAGGGTGGGGGGCGTTTTTATAAGGTGTGGTCTTAAGTGCCATTTCTCCATTTCCAGAGTAAGGGCAGTCCTGACTGATGATCATTGAGAGCTCATTCAGTGTTAACAGGGTAGACTGGACTTTACCCAGCAGGTCATTTTCTTCTGGAGAGACATATGGTTCTTATAGCCTCCAGAGAATAAAGAAGGCATTGTGGCATACTGGAAAGAGGACTAGGAGTACCAGGTGTCAGAGAGTCTTGAGTTTGTGTCATATTAGCCGTATGACCTTTGGCAAGTCACTTAACCTCTCTAGACCTTAGTTTACTTTTCTCTGAAATTAAGGAGTTGGACTAGATAGTCTTGAAGGTACATTCCCATGGCATAATTCTGTGTGGTCATATTACCAATTGGCACAACTTCTTTTCCCTGGTAGGGATGAATTAAGTAATCTTTGTTCCTGATCTTAGAAATAATTGTTTTTTCCTGTTCTTGCCCATATTTCTGTTGGTCACAAGGCTACTTTTTGTTACTATTTATTCATTTGACTATATGGTATATTGCAAGTTCCCTCTTTTTTTTTTTCTTTTTTACATAGTCAAATTAGCTGACATCATCCTAGAGCAGGACCATGATTTTCTGTAAAAGGGAGAGAGGGACACCTTGTGGATTTCAATCCTGGTCAGTAAACTGATCTTAAATAGTATCATTGGTCCTCATCTCTAAAAAATTCTGGATTCGGTTATTTCCCAATATTTCCAGTTCATACAATATGTTCCCGTAGTTCTGTCCCATACAAAATGTGTAAAATTGCAGCTAAAAAAGTGAGTGAATTTAAAGGTCTGGATTTAAGTATCTACAAACATGATGTAAGAAATAGTATACACTAAGTTGGTTTGGTTTTTGCTGATAGTTTTTTTGTTTTAATGCTATCAGTTTTCAGGTTTTTTTGTTTTTTGTTTTTTTTTTTTTTTCTGGGCAGACATAGGAGTTAATGTGGTGTGGTGGAAATAAAATTGAATTTGGAGTCAGGAGAAATGGGTTTGAATGCTGGCTTTACTGCTTTTTGCCAGTGTAATTTTAGGCAACTCGAATTACCTCCTATGGCCTCAGTTTTCTCATCTATAAAATGTGATGTTTTAATTAGACAGTCCCTAAGGTCCTTATGTGCTCCAAATCCTATAATCTATATTAATTGCAACAAATCTTGTTCTGAAATTTTTTAACAAGTTTGAGCACTTTTCAAACTTGAAAATTTTAAAGTTGAAATGTCAGGAATTTAAAGACATTGAAGGGACAGCTTGGTGGTGAGGTAGATAGAGCACTGGCCCTGGAGTCAGAAGGACCAGAGTTCAAATCTGGTGTCAGACCAGACACTTGACACTTACTAGCTGTGTGACCCTGGGCAAGTCACTTGACCCTAATTGCCTCACCAAAAAAAACAAAACAAAAACCTAACAGACATTGAAAAATAAAATTTGCTGCTGGATTTTACTTTTTACATTATTTCATTTCTTCGTTTTGACACTTTCATAAATTATTTGTGTACTTATTCTGTAATATAGTTTTAATCTTTAATATATTGACATTTAATATAGATATTTTAATGTAGACATAATGTGGTACCATATTTAACATGATAGTTTTAGCAATGATTAATAGCTTTCAGGAGAGAATACACAGGCTTGTAACATGAACATGTATCTACCCTTATTTAGAGTCAGATTAAATGAATAACCTGGGGTTGAACTTAACCACTTGCTATTTTGAGTTTGCCTGTCTCTTCATAAAGCTAAAAAAAAGAGGCCATTCATGCACCTGATCCTGTGGAAACACCTTTAGCCCTACCCAGAAGCCAGCTCCTGTGGAAGAGGTGCTAAGAAATCCTCCTTTCCTATGGCCTAGTATGTGTCATCTTCAGCACATATTTTTTTAATGTTGTATGACACACATGAAGGCAGAGTAGCATATTGATTAGGGACCTGGTCTTGAAGTCAGGAACATCTGTCTGTCATACATGTGTGATGATGGGCAAGTCAGTGCCCCAGGAAACTGTTTAAGAGTGTAAGGTATAGATGAGTCACTGAACTGCAACACTGAAGGATGAAATCACAGGTGCAGAAAAGAAAAAGACGCTTTACAGTAAATACTGTCTTGATCATTCAGCTTCTGGTTTATTAGCAATCTAATGTCATTTCTTTTGGTTAAGTGAAGAGAGCAGTGAAAGGGCTGAACTATTGGACCAAAAAGGCCAGATCTTTTTTACTCCAAATATGAGTTGAAAGCTTGCTTGGTAAGCTTCGGAATGACACCAAAGAAAACTGGCAATTTATACATTTAATAGCATCTAATTATCATTTGAGGGTACAACCGAATTCTGTCGTAACAGCCTGGGATATTCTAAGCCAAATCATATTCCCCTAAATGTATCAGTAAAAAAAAGTTCAACATAAGTAAGTTTAAATCTTGACTTATGGTGTTATCAGTACACAAAAGTTATAGAATGCATGGATAAAGTATTCTTTTTCCACGGAGATAGAAAAGGGAAAAAAAATTGATTTTGAGCAAGAGATTTGCGTTTTTGTTTGAGTTCTTTCTTAAAGTTAATTTAGCCCTTACAAAGGGAGAGTAACATATAGAGTAATGTACGTTGTTTACTGTGTAGTTTCATTTCATTTTTTCTTTTTACTCTTTCTCTTTCTCTGTCATGAATGGCTCAATTCTTATTTGTTTGTTTTTTTTCCCTCCATTTTTCTATGTGCTTCTTGCCTTTGTTTATAGAATAATAAAATATATTTGCTCTGGATTGAGTTTTTATATTTTGGATTTTGAGAAGAATGAACTTTCAGTGTTGTTTTATTTATTTATTTATCACAACTTTGATAGCTTTTTTAAAATGTTGGTTCTGTTTTCTTCAGGTTAGCTGATGTAAGAGATCAGGTGATATTTGCTGTTCGTCAGGAATATGTCCAGCTTGGAGATCAACTCCTGTTCCTACAGCCAGGTGATGAAATTGCAGTTATCCCCCCCATTAGTGGAGGATAGTAACTCTGGGCTGTTGGGGTATGTATGGTTTCCACTTGTTACCAGTGTCATGTAGAAGAAAAATATATTAGAAAACTTGTTAGCAGTTGTCTTGGGTTTGCTGGCTTGTTGTTGTTGTTGGGTGTGTGTGTGTGTGTTTGTGTGTGTGTGTGTGTGTGTGCCTGGACCAGTTATTTTTATTCTAAGATGTCATGTTAATATAAATCTGAACTATTCAAGCATTATATAATCATAAGGGTGGGGAACCTGCGACCCCAAGGCCACATGTGGCCCTCTAGGTCCTCAAATGTGGCCCTTTAACTGAATTCAAACTTGGACTTAGTCAAAAGGCTGTACCCAAGGACCTAGAAGGCCACATGTGGCCTCAGGGCTGCAGGTTCTCCACCCCTGAGAATTTCTAGAACAAGAAGGGACTTCAGAGGGCTTCTGGTCTGATTCCCTCACTTTACCGATAAGGAAGCTTGAGACCCAGGGAAATTAAGTGATTTGCTCAAGGTCATGTAGGTAAAAGTCAAAAGAAGTAAATTTGAACCCAGATCCTCTGACTCTGATAGACTCATTGCTCTTTCTCTTGTACCACACTGCTTCCTGTTTTGGTTCTGTGTTTCATTCACATGCACAGGAATCTTAATCAAAGTCTCTGATGGACAAAGAATACTTCATTGCTAGAATGGGAAAATGTTACACTTTATGAGGGGCATAGCATTCGTTTCTTTTGTGTGGACTTGGCAAGCAGGGCCTCAGGTAGCACCACCCTGGCCCACTAGGGCCATGTCATCTTTGTAAACTATTCAACTGAAATCTGACATTAATTGTGTGTAATATAAGGTGATCATTTAATGTGTCCCAGCCTTGGCCTACTGTAGACAGGAAGAACGTGACATGATTTATGTTATTCATCTTAAAGTTTAGAACATTTTATTTTCTTTACATTTAAACAAGTGCCTTCAAATGTGATAGTTGTGTAAAATACATACATATGCATATGCATACATATGTCTATGTGTATATTTGTATATATGTAGCATTGTTTGCCTTCTTTAGATGTATATCAGGAGGACTATCTCATACATGTGTATCCTTTTCATTTCTACAGTTTAAAAAAAATAATTTCTGAACTTGTGTCACATAATCTCAGAACTAGCCATAAATGATTCTTGCAATAGTGTGGGCCATTTAAGGAACATAAATTATGGCTGTGGAAAATGATCTGTATTTTAAAGTTTCCAGGCCAAAGTTTGCTCACTGATTATGGTTCTTAAAAAGAAAAAGAGGTGGAAAGAAAGGATGTTGTTGAATTGACTGTAGCTGTGCTTGCCCATAACTTCTAAGCTTTTGCTTTGGTAAAGAGTAATAGTATGGAAGAAACTTTTCTTTCCCTAAATATATGGCCAGGATATTGCCAGGATATAGCACAAGTTGTGGTCATGACTTGTGCTATAATTATCAGCTTGTTCTCCCCTTCTCACGGCTGCAACTAAAACCCTTTGGGACTGAGTACAAGAGCAACCCCAGTGCAGGAGAGGAAGGGAGGGGTGGATGGAGACAGCAGACTTCAGGATCAGGGTGTGCGTAAAAAGATTGCGTTTGCCAGATGCAATAATAAGTAGCCCTTACCTTGGCAGGTGATAGTATGGCAGTTAGGGAAATTGTGGAGTGGGAGGAAGTGAATCATCAGAGCTGATTTGTTTGGCCTTCCAGAGGCTAGAAGGGAAGACACTGTCAGCAAGGCCAACTTGAAATTTTAGGTCCTTGAAGATCAAGATTGTAGCTACGGAAGGATTCCTGTCCTTCTGAGTCTTGAGTCTCAGCTCAGCCTTCAATTTTATGGCCTCTAGCAAGGCACATGACTGCTCTGAGCTTCAGTTTCCCCAACTGTAAAATGAGGATAATAATACTTCACAAAGTTTCTGTAAAGAAAGCACTTTGTAAACAGCAAAGCTTGATGTAAATATGAAACAGTTCTGTTATTGTCTTCATACTGGACACGTAATTATTCCTGCTATGCCCTACATGAGTGTAAATTAAAGGCTGTCTCTGCCAAAACATAACTCACTGCATTAGTAAGTGCATTATGCACAGTTAGCCTGTGAGGTAGGGACTTCCAACCTCAGTGTCCAACCATTTCCACTTTATCATCTAATATCTCACCTGTTTTTGTTTTTCATCTTCTAATACTTCAGAAGGGAAGGAAAAATTAGTGATAATACTTAGTGAATTCTGGAAATATTTTGTTTCTAGGGAATCTGTGAATGCAATTGAAGACAAACCTAAAGATGTAATCAGATTTACTGCTGAGAAGCTCTCAGTAGATGAAGTCTCACAGTTGGTGATTTCTCCTGTCTGTGGAGCTGTGTCTCTGTTTGTGGGTGAGTTTTAAGTTTCACACTTTTCTAAGGAGCACAGGAACAATCTGATCATTTGATCATTCTGCTTCTGTTCAGCTGAAAATTTTCAAATTAGTAAATTTTCAAAATTTACTAATAAATATTCTGACAAATATGATGTTAAGGAACTTATTTGTTTAATATTTTATTTGGTGTTTTAGTAAGTTCCAAAAAACACCAACTCAAATTCTGATATGTAAAGATCAGGAAAAAAAATGTACTGTCATTACTTAGAATCTTTTTATTTTTCTTTTAATGTTGAAGAAAAATTCTCCTATTTTAGAAACAATACAGTAACATGTATTATTTTCTTTAAAGTGCTGAATATCACCTAGTGGTGCCATAAGAGGAACACTGTTTCATTCACTGAGTGAAATAATTTTGTGTAGTTCGGCAGACTCTATGATAATGATTTCATATTTAGTTTTTTCCTTACATCTGGGTCTACAGATAGTCAATTACAATTACTACATAGGTTCTGGAAAGTTTTCAAATTAATATTGGACTGATTACTTTTATTGTTCTGTGGAGAAAAAACATTTCTTTTTATACATAATATTTGTATTTTTAAGGAAATATGTGATTTGTTACCTATTAAATTTTTTGTTCTATTTTAGGGACTACAAGAAATAACTTTGAAGGGAAAAAAGTTGTTAGCTTAGAATACGAAGCATATGTGCCAATGGCAGAAGCTGAAGTCAGAAAAATATGTGGTGCTGTTAGACAGCAGTGGCCAGTCAAAAATATAGCTGTGTGCCATCGACTTGGGTGAGCTGGGCCTCATTTCATCTTTGTAAATTTCAATGCCATTTGCTGCTGTTTTAAAACTTGTGTTGATCATAATGTGGAATATTTGACACAATAATGCTACAACTGAGCTCTGTTAAGGGAGGAAGATATATATATATATGTAGTAAAAATTTGAGGAAAGTTGTGATATTTCACCTCTGGCTTCCTTTTTGAGCTTTTTTTTTTCTTTTTTGCCAAACAGTAAGTTCATCAGCATAATTTATTCCAGTCCTTTCTACACATAATGTGCCTTAGCATCAATAACACTATTGTGCTGTGTCTGATAGTAGTAGGAATTAGCAAAGATATGGCTATAGGACATACTTAAAATTCTTGAAAATTCTCAATTGTCCATGACCTAAGAGTCCAATGGACCAGTACCTTCAAACTTTTTTCTTTTCTGTTTTTGAAGAGTCACATTGTACTTTTTTATGGATCCTGCTTATCATGCCAGCTATTTTACTTAAAGTGAAATGACTGGCACACATTTCATTTAGTTTGTATTTTTATACAATTAAGAGAAATGATAAGGAGGTCAAAGGAACTGAAAAAAAAAAAGAAATGGAGTTTCAGGTTTTCGAGGGAGTTTTTGAAATGGGGTCTGTGGTGATTAGGGGGTACAATGTACAGTGGATATTAGGTAGAAAAGACTTTCTCTACTCAGATGTACCATAGAATATGCAACATGATGTACCCAGGTGTACAATATAATTCTTTCCCTTCTCTAAAAGATGGGATAGATGCCTAGCAAAAAATTGGCTCAACTTCTGTGTTCCCATTTGGATACAATTCTGGTATGGAATATAGTTTCAACACTATATTAAAACATTTTTTCCCCTCCATCTTATTTAAGCTTAGTTCCAGTAACAGAAGCAAGTGTGGTCATTGCTGTGTCTTCAGCACACAGGGCTGCATCCCTTGAAGCTGTGAAATATATTATTGATACATTAAAAGGCAAAGTTCCAATTTGGAAAAAGGTAAAAAACTTGATATCTGACTGTCATTTGAATAAACATATATATATATACACATATATGTATGTATATACACACAGGAATATATAAAAGAATTTTACTCATGAATTTTGTAGCATTATATATGCTAAGGAATCTTTATCACCTTAGGGCTAATCTATTGCAGTTAGCTTCCTAAAACGTTGATCCCATCATGTCATGTCCCTCCCTTATTTACAAACCCTAAAATATATAGTCAGTAATTCTTATCCTGGCATTCAAGGTCCTCCACATTTTATTCCCAGTCTACCTTTTCACCTTTACATTCTGTTGCCTCCCTTGTGAATTCTTTTCTAGCCAGCCTAGTCTATAAACTGTTTCTTGAACGTGCTTTTGCTTTACTAGCTATATGTTCTCTTGCCTGGTATGTTATCCCCTCTTAACACTATCTTTCATTTTCATACTTTTTCCCTAACCACTCTGGCTCAAATTAATCTCTCCTTTGAACTCATTTTTTTGACATCTTTTAATTTGAAGAATTTATGTCCTTTGAGAGCAAGAGCCATTTATTGTATCCCCTGTGATTCCTGAAATATATACTAGTGGGGACTAGACCTGTGATTTCATTGTCATAGGGAACTCCCTCTCCCAATGCAAATTGGCACCTTCTCTGAAATTTATAGTCTGGAAGTGTGGCTGGGACCAAGAGATTAAATGGTTAGTATATGTCAGAGGCAGGATTGAAACCAGGCCTGCTTGGCTCCGGAGCCAGGAAGTAGTAGCTTTCAAGTCACTTTCTACTCCATGGTGCTTCTCTGCAGAAGACCTAATTGAATCATATACTAGCCCTCAATAAATTATTTGATTGATTGACTTTGTGTTGAATTGAGCTAACAATATTTAGGACTTAAAAATGACCTTGTATTCCCTATAGAAGTATTTAGATATTCAATATACATTGAATTAAAAATTAACTAATTTTAAATAAATTTTCCTAATTTTCTTCATTAACATGAAATCTGGTCCTTAGCCACATCATAGATACTGAGACTTAAAAACACCTCATATAACATTTTCCTTTTCTGATTTCAAGTTATTTTTTTTTCTTTGAGGAGAAGTTAGAGTTGTTCTAAATATTCCCTAAACCTCCCCCCCCATTGTATTAAATAAAAAGTTTTTGTTTATTTTCTAAGTAGTGTTACTTTTAAAACTCATTAAAATACATGTGTTGCAGTTTTGAGTAGGTAATAGCACTAAGTGGGTAAAAAGTATCAAAACAAAGATAAAAAGACTGCTATTCACAAAAAAAGCATTTTAGCAATAGTAAGGCCACTATCAAAATGGATAAGAAGACACATCATTGGCAACCAATTCCCTTCCAATTCAGATTGTCAACTTATACTTTCAGAAAGACTTTAATTTAGGTTTTTTGTTTTTGTGAAGTTTGGGGGGAAAGACTTGGTCTCTATTAATTTACTTTGATCATTTTTTAAGGAAATCCTTAGTACTTAACAATATCAAGAGAAACAAGATTATTTCTTTGAACATGTATTTCACTTTTAAGTGTTGTGGTAGGTGACTAGCTGAGTATTGCTTAGTCTTAAAAAAGCTTTTAGCCCTCTCCATGAGCATTTCCTGTCCTTTGACCTTCTGAGTAGGTTATACTCCTTGTTCCAGCTGTATTAGGGATTTTAGTTGTGTGTGTGTGTACATGTGTATGTTGTTGTTGTTGTTTTCCTGAACCCATGAGAGAACTAGATAGGAAAGTAAGATGTTCATATCATTTTTTCCTCTATATTTCAATAGAGACCATACATCTTGAGAGAAATAGTTTTACTCAATTCAACAAATAACAGACATCATTAACTATCTCTTATGTCTTAGGTACTATAAGCAAATAGAATATATCCAAAGACACAAGTGCTGTTTCTGTTATTAAATGATTATAGTTGGGCCACCAGAGTGTAGAAAATGAGTTTTAACCTAGAACAGGATTTCGAGGTTGATATTAAATTATCAGTGGAATCAAAATCTAAGCAAATGGTGTTTCTTGAAAATATGGGTAGTGGAGTGCTTGGGAAGGGATAGTGATATTGGGGAAAAAAAGACAGAATGTTTTTTAAAAAAAATTCGTGGGGAGGACTAGATGGCTGCCTAACACAGATTGTCACCTAATACATACTTCAGTCCTTTCCAGCTTGGTAGGATGTGCTAGAACTCTTACTTTAGCATAGCCTTGGAAATTAATTTCTATTCACTTTATTTGTTATGAGGAGGTGCCAGAGTAGAGTTTCTATGGATGCTGAAGAATTTAAGTCATATCTTTTTTTTTTTAAATTCAAATTTACAAGTTCATATGAAACAGTAGAGTTTTAAATGGAAGGAGACTTAGTTTGACTATTTTATTCAGAACTTTTACACTTATTGTGAGGAAAATGCTGTATTTTAAAAATCGTTTCTATTTTTAGGAACTTTATGAAGAAGAAACATCATCTTGGAAAAGAAACAAAGAATGCTTTTGGACAAAAAAGGACTAATTTTTACTAAAGGAAAATTTAGAGCTCTAAAAAGTGCTCCATTTACTATAATTGTATGTTTTTTTCCTTTATTTTTGGCTTTTTTGATCTTTCTGAGGCACTATGATAAAGTGGACAGAGTTGGACTTCATTTCTAACTCTTATTGGGCATTTTGACTGTTGTAAAGTCATAATAACTTCCCAGAACCTCACTTTTCTCAACTTTTAAGCAGGTATGATACTACCTAACTTATAGGCTTATGAGCAGGGAGGGAACTGTTTGGTAAACTTAAAAATGCTATGTAAATTTAAGTTTAATTCAGTTCAACAAGGTCACGATATTTGGCCAAAGGCAGGTTCTTTTATAGCATCCCAATGAGGCAGCAAGGAAAAAGCTAGGAGGGATTTAGGAATAAGAGCGGTTTGGAGGAATAATGACATGATTTATATTTAGGGAGTGATAGGAGAAGTAAGCATCTTCTACTACCAAGCTAATTGTGTGTCTGCTTACAGGTGTGTGCCCCTATTTCCCTCTTGGTTATACCTCTTCCTAGAAGATCAGTAATGACATAGGTATTGGTAAAGTTGGAACAGGTACCCCAATATAGTTATTTTCTACTCTGTTGTCTTAGAATACGAAACCACGGAGCAAAGAAATTTAAAGTTGAAATAAACATTTCGGTCAGTCTTGAGAGTTCAGTGGCCTTCGTGCTTTTAATACTTAACTTCCAACCAGGTATAATCACATAACTCTAGAAAACATATATGTAGTAAAAATACATATCCTTCAATTCCTGGGGCATGAAGGGTCAATTGATTTTTTTTCAACAAAGATAATATAAATATTCAATGTGTTATATGTGTTCAGAAGCTTCAAATTTCTTTCTTACCACAGATCAATTCAAGTACATTTTTGTTGATTCATTCTTAATTCTGTATGAATTTTAAAGCCAGTAAATTAGTTATAAAATTAAAAAAAAAGTACTCATTAACTATCACTTGTGTTGATATCTGCCATTCAGAATTGAGCCCATTGAAGACTTGTATGGTCTGATTAAGAACTAGAAAATGATTTATAACAGCATCATAAAGAAAAACAACCTGAAAAGATTTAGGAATTGTGAACAGTTCTAAAGTCTTAAGAACAAAGTACTGCAGTGCTCAACCAAGATTCCAAAGAACGAAGCATGCTGCCCACCTCCTAAGAGAGGTGATGGATTCAAGATTCAGAAAGGGACATTCTTTTTTTATACACAGCCAATGCGGGAATTTGTTTTGCTTGACTGCAGACTTGTTAACAACTATTTTGGTGTGTGTTTGTTTTTCCTTCAATGGGGGTGAGGGGTGAGTTGAGTGTGAGAGGAAGGGTAGAGATAAGAAAGAAAACAGTCATTAAAGCATTAAAAAAATCATAGAAGCAAACTAAAGAAAAGCCAGAAAGAACCACAGACAAGCAGGTCAGCTTTAAAAGTTACATACTGAATTTATTATAGAAGAAAAAGCAAGCTGTAATTTGTGGCTTCATATGCTAGCTTCTTTTTTCTCTTCTACTTTGTATGTGAAAATACACATTTTATTTGGTGGTCCAGAAAGAAGATAGTAAAAGCAAAAGATTAAATTGAACTCACTCCAAAAAGAGAGGATAGCTTCTCTCAGAGATCCTCCGACAAATGATTTTTTATAATTCTCAACTCTAAATTTACCAATATATTATGTTAATGTAAGTTAAAATAATTAATGGAAAATCTTGATGTCACTGAATGAGTCCAAGTATAATACATAGAACTCATATACTAGATGGATAGGTCTGGATTAGTCACTGAAACAGCCAGCTCTACTAGGAGCAATTACTTTGTAATTGATTATGTTTTAGAATAATTTCACTATTTTCTTGGAAATATTAAATGAAAGTAGATGAGCTATGATTATTTATGAAATCACATGTATGTAAAATAAGGGATGTGCTTAAGTAGGATCCACCATCCTAACCTTTGAGATCTCAGACATATCCTTGCCACAACCCAGCAATGGAATAGGACTTTTTAATGGAAGAAAAGTGAATAATTGTGGAAGTTGACTGGAAATTAAGATGTTTTCCTTTTTGGTTTCTGTACCAGAGAAAAAAATTATAGGATTTTAGTTTGTCACATCTATTTTGTCACTGTAGAAGAATCAGATATTTACCCTTAATATGAACACTTTAATAGAATCATAGGTATTTTTGAAACATTTTGTTACTCAGAAATGTTTAAAATGTTTTTAGTGGTGGCATTTGTTGCTCCAAAAGTCAGACTTCTTCATCAGTACTTCATTTTAGTCACCATATTTCTAAAGAATGTCATCAATAAGAAGTCTTTTGCCTCAATCTGGAATGAATCAAGACTATCCATCCTTTGTGACAGGTCCTTTGGTTAACCCTGTTTAACCTTAGCCCTGCTAATATAGTAAGGTCCTTAACTACAAGGACTGCCTTATTTGATCTTGGTAACCTGAATGCTCTGCATATAGTAGATGCTGAGAGTTATTAAGTGAATATTTAAACAGGAAATTTCTAGAATCAGTGGTGGAATCTGTAACTCCTGGGAATATTGCATGGGACTTAGTATAGCTATCACCCCTCTTGGGTGGTTGAGAAATAGAGATTTACTCTAAGACCAACATTGTCACAGCTGCCTTCTGTTCCCTAGTACTTTCATTTTGAGAATGAGAAGCACAAATATGAGTTGCTCTAAACTTAAATATTTTTTCAAATATATAAACAACAGAAGATCACCAAGCTATTGACCTAAATGTCTGGGAATCTCAATCTACAAGGTAACTACAGAGGACACTGGCTCTGAAAACCCAAGTTCCTATTAAAAATACATATTCAGAATGACTAGCTTCATAGAATTTAGGGCTGGAATAGGACCAGAGAAACCAGCTAATTGGACCTTCTCATTTCAAATATGAGGAAATCTTAGACCCCAAGAAAAGTATTTTCCTCAGGACACACAGATAGTAACAGATGTGGAATCTGAACCAATGTTCTGACTACAAATCTGATAATTTTTCCACTCTGTATCAACAGCAATATTAACGCATGCTCCATATCACAAATATAACTTTTTGAAGTCATGTTTAGGGCAACTCATTTTACCTCACATCCATTAAATTTACAAAGGTAACAAGCTAGAATGGTGATTGTTGGAAAGGCTGTGGGAGGATAAATACACTGTTGGTGATGTTTCAAATTGGTCCAACTATTCTGGAGGAAAAATTGTAGCTTTATTACAAAAGTCCATAAGCTGCACATACCTCTGAACCAGTAAAGCCAACATCAAGCATTTTACCCTGTAATATTTGTAACAGCACTTTTTGTGGTAGCCAAGAACCAGAAGCAAAGAGGGTGCCATCAGTGATGCAGTAGGTTAAGGAATGACTATAAAAAGAGGTGTATAAATATAATGAGACAATACACCGTAAGAAATATTGTAACTATAAAAATTCAGAATTTGGCAAAATGTGCATGAACTGAGGTGGAGGAAAGCAGAACCAATAAAACTGGCCAAAGATTGCTGTAATTATTGTGAAGGAAAATAACAGTGAAAAGCTTCAGAACTCTGATCAATGACTTCCAGTGAAGTCCAATGACTTCAGAAAATAAGGCTGTTCTTGGAGGGAGATAGATTATGCCTTTTCCATGTATGAACCCTGCCCCAATGCCTGATACCATCTGAAATACTATCACTAGCTCCATGTTAAAGTAAGAAATTTGAGAATTCCTAGGGAAGCAAGAACCCTTCATCTCCCTTCTATGACTTGGTATCGGGTCTCCCTGTTTCTTATCTCTCACGGGTTTCCAAGCAGTTCCGAAGTTTCTGTAAAGTCTTCTTATAATTTGTATAGCTCAACCAGAACATTTTTGTTGTGGGATTCTCAGTCCTCTGCAACAAAATTTCAACTGAAGTAGTGGTTTTTTGTGGAAACAGAGATCTTCCCTGGATGCATATGCCCATTTCCCATTTTGAGCCCCCTCCCCACCTCTTTTTTAAACTCAGTCCCATTCTGAGACATATAGTCATGGAGTATCCAGAGTAAGTTAAGTTTCACGGTTTTCACTCCAAACCGGAAGCCATTGCTGCAATGTAGTTGTGTAATTAAGGAAGTCCTCCAGTAGAGGGCTGTGTAGTCATAGTTCTACAGGTGGAAGAGCATCTTTTTCTTTTTTCTTTGGTAATGGAAGGAACAACAAAAAAAGGTTAACAAGCATTTTTCTTTTAAGTTAGGATGGCTCAGAAAAAGACTGCACCTTTGAAGGATGAGGATAAGGCCACATGAAGTCAAGAGACTTTGCCAGGATAACTGGGTTCAATTTCAGCCCCAGAAACTAAACAGCCATGTGATCTTGTACACATCAATCACCTAACCTTCAGTTACCTTCAGTTTCTACCTCCATGCAAAATAGAAATATCACTTATACTATCCACTGGACACTACTACTATGGAGGGAAAGCACTTACAACCTAATTGTGCCACATATATCAGTTATTATTTAAGTCTAAGGCATCGTGAAGGGTATAGTGTGGATTGAATGGTTTTTCCACTAAATCCTTAATTACTCAGCAGCTTGCAAACAGTTGTTTTAATGAAAGCTTGTGTTGATGTGTGTTCTTTGAAGGTTTTAGGGTTTAAAGCCACTTTTTATACAACACCTTTGTGAAGTAGGTAGTGCAAATATTCCCATTTTACAGATAATTAAAGGTCGGAGAGTGAAATGATTTGCAAAGCATTCTACAGCTAAGTGTCATAGCTGTGTTTGAACCCTAGTTTCTGTGTACTATGACACATTGTTTCCCTACCCTGGGAATAACAAATTCATGGACCTAGAGGTTAAGAGGTCATATGAATCAGCTATAGAAACCTGTTGAATGATTGGACAGGCATGCATTAAAGGGGCCTAGTATGTGACAGGAACTACGGTAGGTTTATGAGGTTATAAAGGATACAACTTAGGGGAAGCAGGGGCCAGCAAAGGGAGCCGTGGCCTAGGCAGTCATTTTTCACATATTAATAATTCCTGACAGTGTAATATATTCCATTATATTTATATACCACAATTTGTGTAGAGCCATTGCTTAAGCAATGGTATCACTGATGTGAGTGGATTCACTGGGTAACAATTGTCATGGCTTTTCCAGTGGTAATGGTAATAATGATAATAGCTAACATTTATGTAGTGCTTACTGTGTGTCAGGCACTGTGCTAAATGCTTTTTACAATTATTATCTCATTTGATCCTCACAACAACCCTGAGAGGCAGATGTTATTATCATCCCCTTTTTCCAGATGAGGAAACTGAGGCAAACAGGTTAAGTGACTTACTCAAGGTCATACAACTAGTAATTATGTCTGAGGCTGAATTTAACCTCAGGTCTTCCTGATTCCAGGCTGGGTACTCTATCCACTGTGCCACCACTATATCCCTAAACTCTTGAGTGAACTGTCATGGTAGGTAGCCTTCGGGGAGATTAGACAAATAATAGAAGCAATAAGTACCCCTGGTATAACCTAGGATGGCACTTTTTATATTCTCTAACTAAAAACTTGTAACAGTTGCCTTTTGATGGAATTTTCTTCCTATTTACAAAATGTACATCGACTGTAGAGTATTATATATACAAACTGTATTATAACATTAAAAACTTATATTTGGCTTCATATTTAAAAAAAATTTTAATAACACATATACAATATAATCTGGCACTGGGGCTACAATGATTATAGGTGAGTAATTCTGATTTTCATGTATTATTTACGTCAATAAGAAACAACTAAAATTCTTGACCAATGTTGAAATCCAATGTGATTTCAGCTTCTTGCCAACACGTACAATATTGGTTTTGCGACTATGTACAAACATTGTGCATACATTCATTTTTGTATATTGTGCTTCCCTGTTTTTACAATGACAAAGTATGCCCATGGAAAGTTGGAGAGGTGGAAGTGGGAGGGAAATTCTGACGCAATAAGTGGAAAGTAGCCAGTAAAGCTTTGTTTAACCAAACATCTAGCAAATAAATCACATCCCAAAGATTTAAGCAAAGGAAGTGTCTAGTAATACTATTATATTTAAATATATATGTACAATATTATCAGTCTATACTATCTTTAACAAGATAGTAGCACTATATTTGAAATGATAATTTATCATTTTCAATACCATATATTAGACCTTTTAATTTTTCAAAGTTTAAATACTCATTTATGTTTTAATTTTGCCTCAGTGTTTACCTTCCAACTATGTCATTTTATGCTACACGTATAATTTGTTAACTTAGTGTTTCAAACATTAGTAGGTGGCCCCCAAAATTACTTAGACAAGGTTTAGATCATTTGTTTTCTTGAATAAGTTGTGTACAAATGAAATCATTTTAAAATGGGGGGGGGCACTCAGTTTAAAGGATTCCAGGGATGAATCATTATATAAAATAGATAATCACTTTCTGATTCATTTATTTTGGATTTTCATACATTTGGTTTTATTATGGTTGAGTACCCCATATGTGAAAGTAGAAGATGTTCTTTTTATAACAGCAGTGTTACAACAACCACTTTGCATAAGAAACTGGTTTTGTCCTAACACAATCTTGAATTATTAGTTTCTTTGACATTATTACAACATCATATACAAAAGTTTTTTAAGTTTCACTTTCTTTGTTCTTGAAACTGTTTATTTTATAAAAAATAAAATCTCTGGTTAGCAAAATTTTCCCTGGCCAGTTAAAGGCTTTGAGAATCACAGAATCTTTCTGCTCATTTTACGACTAAAAAGTGATACCAAGATCTGAATTAAATGTCCAGTTCTTTATCAGGGGAAACAATAATGTGGGACCTAGTCCATAAAGGTTAGATAATCATTACAAGATCCACAGTTAGGCTGTAGCAAGGCAGCCATAATTTCTGGTTTTATTTAAACTCTTTTCTCTGGAGCTTATGTTCCGTTTATAAAATGGATACTTTTTTTTCTATAGATACATAGTTCTAAAGGCCTAGGACTAGTACATACTCAGGCTTAAAAGTGGATGGCATATACACCTAATTGTAACTTCCACAATATAATACTAAGATCTGTTCTCTTCATGGTTAACAAGACCAGTGTTTTTTTTTTTTTTAATTTTGTTTTGTTTTTATTATCTGTAGTAACCTAAGCTACTTTACAGAAAAAAACATAGAGGTGAGATGATCTTGCCTCAGAATTGGCCAAGCCTGAAAAGGCTTGCTACACATTGAATGTCAGGGTAGGTGGACAGCCTAAGGTGGCCCATATTGAAGAGTTATCAAGGCACAACTGAACAGAGCTTATTTGCACGTTAGAATCTATGTTACACCCATCAGGACTGGTAAATACAGTAGCTTGCATGTATAAATTAAAAATGCCTTGGCTATTTAATGCTAGTTTCTTCTGAGAAGCAGCAAGATATATGGCAGGAGAAGTACCAGACTTGGAGCCATAAGCCATGGCTTTGAGTCATAGCTCAGATGCTTAGTAGCTAGTTGACATAGCTGTTTTAAGCCTTAACTCCATATGTACAATAGGAATCATACCCAAACTACCTACCTCATAGGAGAAGTTTTGAGGAAAGTGTTTTGCAAATTTTAAAGTGCTACATAAATATAAAACTTCTTTTATTAAGTGACACAATTTCTGCTGGAATTATTTGATCAGCTGCAATAAGAATGAATCTCTGGCATATCTATCTCAGTTCTATTAATATCCTATAGTTTATGAATAAGATCCTGAAATTATATGGATAACTGAGTTGTTTTGGTGGAACGCAAGATAAACAAGAATATAGGACCATTGATTATCTGTTATCAATTATCAGGCTCAGTTATCCATCACTGTCCAGCTGGCTCTTATGCTGGGGTTGTTTAAAAAAGGGCAGGGCACTTGGAGCAAGTCACAGATGGAGTCTTTTTCTCCAAAGCCACATCTAAGTTCCTGGATTAGTTGTTGCTTTGTACTTTACACTGAAAAGCATTTTAGAACTTAAAGTGACCCCAGAAGACATTTAGCCCAACACCTTGATTTTATGGCTGAGCTAACTCTGAACTGGAAAGGCTTCAGATGATCTAGGTGGTTTTTTGACTGACAAACAATTCATATATGCAAAACCAAAGATATTCTTAGCACCCATACTCTAGTCGCCATGGCATTCAGCATGGGGGTAGGGACACAGATAAGACAAAAAATACAACAGACATGGGGCTTTTAGAAAATCTTAGTTCAGAAAGGTAAGGGAAAAGGCTATAGGAAAGCAGAAGCTGCTTAGGAGAGCTGTCCAGTGGCCTAATTTCTTAACTGTGATAACTGGTCACCTAAAAGCAACAAAGTCTGAAGCTCAAAGAGGGGAGAGGGGTGATCAGGATGGAGGAAAGGAATTCTGATAGGAAAGATCATAGATCTAGAGTTAAAAGGGACCTCAGAGGGCATTTAAACCAACCCCTTTATTTGACAGCTTAGGAAATGGAGGCCCAGGGAGGTTTAATGATTTGAGCAAAATCACACAGGTAGTAAACATTATAGGAGGGATTTGAATCCCAAACTTCTCCAACTCCAGAGCCACTATTCATTCCACTGTACCCACAGTGTCCAGGGTAAACTTTATCTTCACAATTCCCTAGCTGTGCTACTCAAATGGCCTTTGCCTATAGGTTGCTATGTCTCACCTCATTTGCATGTTTGTTCAGATTGAAGAGATACAGAATGACGGTCTTGATGTTAAAAGCTCCCCTATCTTCCTTTTTGCAAAGAAGGCAAGCAGCAACTTCAGAGCACTTTGTTTTCCAGTAAACTTCTGTAAATAGGGCTGCATTTTGGTAACACTTGTGGGCTAGGAAATGCTTAGAATTTCTGGCACAATGTATTCTGTCAATATAAGGCTCTGGTCCAGCCAGTTTAAAGACTATCTTTTTTTTTCATATAAAAATCCCCCCAACTTTCAAAAAAGCAAGTCTCCCCACAAACACAAAAAAAATTTTCTATTCCCAAACTGGCCAGCAGCTTCTCTTAAAATAAAATTTGTAACGTTATTTCACTCATAAAATTATAAAAAAGAGTTTTTGACATTTGAAAACATCAGTCATTCAAAGGATTTCCAGCTACAACTGTGATAGAAGACTGCAGCAATTCAGCTGTTTAGCTCTGCAGTCTCATCAATTTCATTAGGATTTTTGGCCATTTTCTCATATTTCCTCTTGAAAAAGCCAAGCTGCAAAAAAAACCAAACAAACAGTATTCAAATATTGACAGTATATCTTTGGAATAGGTATACGTTTACCAACCCCCAACCTGCAATCAATTCAATTTGACAAACCTTTATTAAATGTCTAATTTATGTAAGATACATTCATCATTCCTCATCCCTGGGGATACTAAGACAAAAACAAAACTTGCTGCCTTCAGGGAACTTAAATTCTATTGAGGGAATTGGACCCTCACCTCTTCTGTTTAGGGAGAGAACAGTAATAGCGGAGGGGTATCAAGGAAAGCTTTATAGAGGAAATAGCATTTGAGGTGAGTTTGGAAGAAAAAGAGGATTCTGAGAGGGGAAGATGAGCAGAGAATGAATGAAAATGCATTTTTTTTTAGGCAATTGGGGTTAAGTGACTTGCCCCGGGTCACACAGCTAGAATGTGTCAAGTGTTTGGTTTGAGGCCAGATTTGAACTCAGGTCCTCCTGACTTCAGGGCCAGTGCTCTATCCACTGTGCCACCTAGCTGCCCCCCGAAAATGCATTTATTAAGCAAGCATTTAGTATATGCTAAGCACATGATAAACCCTGAGAATACAAGTAAAAAAGTAAGACCATTCCTGTAGAAACAACACATCCAAAGAATGCTGGCCAGGTAAGGGAGTTGTGATCTGGGGTCTCCCTTTCCAATAGTAATATTGACTGGATTACTGTTCCCAGAGCAAGAAGAAGAAGGTTGGGGTTGGGTATGTGTACACTGGCATGACAGATGACCAGATAAGACAACTGGATGGGACGTAAAGCATGGTCAGGTCTGGGCCTGTCATGAATAATGGGCTAGGTGCATTTGTCACTCACTCCTTAATCAAGACATCTCAACCCCAGGGTGGAAGTTCCAAAGCTGAGTGGATTAATTTCCCACTGAGTTGGGGGTATAGTTTCTGGGAGTCCAGTCTGTGGGTAATATTCTAGGTGGGAAGAAATGGTCACAATATCAGGTCAGATAGAAAAGAAGGAAGTGTATTCCAGCAATGAGGAATGGAGGCTGGAGGTGGATTATCAGGTTTGGTGAAGGCTGAGTTGTTGTTTGGCTAGAATGTAGACTTTGTGAAATGGACTGGTATGGAGTAGGTGGCAGCCAGATTGTTGAGGGCTTTAACTGCCAGGCAAAGCAATTTATATACTATAGTATCATAGAATCACTTAGAGTTAAAGGATCATCTACATCCAGTCTCCTCATTTTACAGATGAAGAAACGAAGGCTGAGTAACTTGCCCAAAGTCACACACATAGTGAGTGATAAAGCCCAGATTTAGAACCCAGGTTCTCTGACCTCAAATTCTTTCCCTTGAATAACTTTATCCTATAGCTACTATAGGTTTTTTTTTTTAAGCATGGAGGTGTCATGGTCAGAGCTGTCTGTTAGGAATATAATTTTGGCTATGCAAAGGTTATATTGGAGAGGAGAAAGACTAGGAATAGAGAAATCAATTCAGAGGCTCTAGTACATGGTGTCCCAAAAGTCTTAATGCAGTTTTCAGCTTTCATCACTGAAAGCTACACTAAGACTTTTGAGATATCCTGTGTTTGTCTGGTAAGAGGTGATGAAGGCCTGAATTAAATGTGTGCATGGAGAGAAAGGGGCAGACAAGTGAACTGTTAGGGAGTCAGAATTAATAAGATTTGGCATCTGATTGGATAATTGGGATGAGGGATAGGGCAAAGTCAAGGACTGACTCAAAGGGGGAAAACCTGGGCTACTGGAAGGATTGTAAATTTCTGAACAGAAAATGGAATGTTTAGGATAAGGGCTTGAAAAAGTAACCCAGAATTCAACATACAAACAAAAGAATCTTAACTGTTTACGCAACTTTCGTGCAATATAATACACATTATGACCTAAATGCCAAAACTAATACATTTACAAATTGGCTAGCCTATATGCAAATTAGCATATAAATACCTATAGTATATAGAAAAGTAAATTAGAGTTTAGCTGAACATCAACATTGATTTTGAAAACACCCTTATTTAGCTGAAAGACAACTGACTTATTAAAACAAACATTGTTCCAAACTCCATGAAAAACTTTATGTTGGTTGAAAAATTTTAATCACTAAATTCAGATATTATTAATTATTTTTAAATCAATGTTTTGGGCTTAATGAGTTTTCTTTTTATTAACTAAGTTCTATTTGAATTCTAACTCTGACCTTGGTTAGGAATAAGCTACTTTTTTTGCAATTAAGTTCATTTCTTCATATACACATTTATATGTAGAATTACAGAGTTGGAGGGGGCTTTAGAAATCATCTATTTTAGCACTGTCCTTTTACAAAGGAAAGAAAATGAGGTCTGGAGAAGGGAAGTGAATTGTCTAAGACATACTTGGCCTTGTACCTAAAGTCAATTTCAGTAGGATTCTGTATCCCAATGGCCAGTTATTTATTAGATGATGGAGCAAAACATAAAGAGTAATGTAAGACCCTTGAGAACTATGAGGGATGGATAAAAGGATCAACACTAAATTAGTTTTAAAAAGACATGAAAAACTGTGGAAAAAAGGTTCTAGACCTTTGTATGAGAAGCATATGAGCAAGGCAGTATAGCAAAGAAAGCTATACTTGAGTCATACTACATGAGTTCAAATTCCAGCTCTGCTGCTTGCTACTCACTACCTTCATGAGCTTGACCAAGTCACTTAACCTCAATGAGGGAGTCTCAGTTTGCTAATCTATATAATCAGGAGATTGGACGAGATGATCTTTAATTTCAATTCCAGCTCTACAGCGGTGATCTTTTTTCTTTCAGGAGAGATCAGATGACTTTTTATTTATTTATTTTTTGAACTTTAAAGATTAGGTTTAGGTGGAAAAAGTAAAGCAAATCAGAAAACCTTGGCAGGGGTGGGGGTGGGGAATACCACCAAATCCCACAGTCCAAAGGATGGTGATTTTAGAACATAATACATCTCTCAGGTGGTTGTAAATCTTCAGATTACAAATCATTTTCATAGAAGATTATCTTTGTATGAATTTTGCATGTCTCTAGGTGCTAGCTGCTAATCAATCTTTGTACCTGATCTAACAGAGGGAGCAAGAAGGGAAGTAGAGAGAACAGCTTCTTTGAAACAACTATTTGAAAAGAGAATGGAAATGAAGAGAACAAATCTTACATTACCAACACCTGTGACAAATGGGTTGTAACTTCTTAAGTGTTGATATACCTTCTAAATGTTCACTTCCTAGCTAATGGCCAATCCATGCCAATTACTTGTATTTGGTAATATCTGTGTAGATACCTTGCTGGCCTTAGACACTTAGTAGCTGTGTGACCCCGGGCAAGTCACTTAACCCTGTTCGCCTCAGTTTCCTCATCTGTAAAATGGGCTGGAGAAGGAAATGACAAACCACTCCAGTATCTTTACCAAGAAAACCCCAAATGGGGTCACAAAGAGTTAGACATAACTAAAATGAATGAGCAACAAAAAAATAGATACCCTATACAGCAATTTTTATCTTCATAAGTGTTTTTTTTTTAATTTTGTAAGACAGATGTTAGGTTTTATATTCTGCCACTCTCCCCCACCACACACATGCACACACACATATAGCTAGCCATTCACTGTTTACCTTCCACAAAACAGTAGTTAGGGCTAACAGCAAGAGAAGTCCAGCGATTATACTTCCAATAATAACTCCTATTGGTATTTCAGCTTTTTCATCAGGCTTCATTATTGTAACTGGAATCTGAAAATACATATTAAAATTAGAATCATATAATGTCAGACATTCTTTGTATGGCATAATGGAGATAACCCAGCCTGATGCTCTCATGATGAAGCTGAGGCCAGGAGAGATTAATAAAAGATTTGTTCCAACAGGTAATGTAGTAGGTTATCTCCTTCAGAGTGCAATTTGAAAGAATATCCCTTTGCAAATCCCATAACGTGACATTTTGGTGACTCACTTAACTGCAGATGGCTCTGGGTTCCCAAAGGGCATTGAGTCAAGAGTACAAGCTTTGGCAGGTTTGCCATCAAGCTGGAAAGACTTTAAGCATAAATTCAATAACAGACTACATATTTGCCTCTCATCAAAATGCCTGTCTGGCTTATTTCAGAATATTTGTAATTAGAAGATGAACTCTTTTGGCTAAAGCAACTGTGAAAAATTAATTATTTCTCTCATATTTAGTAACTAACTATTGAATCAGGACCAAGATTTTTCTCCTTTTCTACTTCCTCATCCAGAAACCAACCAATGTAGGAAATCTCTCTTAAAGATTTACCCAGGGCAAGATCTAAAGAGGCAGTAAAAGAAATTTTGAGTTTGGGCCAATGAGTGTATGCCTGCTCATTGTGTTTGTTCAGACAGGTGTGATTCTCCCTATCTTTCAAGAATATAGCCTACCTCCCATTGTGTTAACTAATCAGGGTTGATTGGTACTCCTCAGGAACACCTACTCTTCAAAGGGCATATAAACTGTGAGCCCACCACTATTTGGGGTCTTTGGTCAAATGACATCCTTTTATTAAGATGCTGATATTATTAGTAAAATGATTAAATTATCCAGAAACTATGTCTCTCTGAACTTTTTAATTGTCACACAGCTCATTAACTATCTTTTATACAGATGAGCTGCAATCTGCATAGGTGAAAGGAATATCTACATTGATGAAATTATAGATATTTGGTGTATAAATTTGTTTAAAGTACTACTAAGGACACAAGTTTTTTTTTTTTTAAACTTCGGTTCCTCTAATATCTATATGGATGGAAGAAACATAACAAATAATAGAAATGCCACTGCTCAAAAGTGTCAAATAAATTGGTTATTTGTATGATAGAACAGACATTTTTGAAATACATGTCTGTCACTGTGGAAAGAGCATTAAGAAACCCATATTAGTTAAAAATATATTACATATGCACACATACACACACTACTTGATTGCAAGGCTCTTGAGGGGAGAAACCATTCCTTATTTATCATTGTGTCTTACCCCAAATCTTAAAACAGTATGCTGCAAATGTTAGGGACTTCATGTTTGCTGAATGCACAAATAAATGAATGGGGGTATGGGGTGAGAGGAGCAAAGCAAATGAACAAAAGCTCTTCTGTTTAGGGGAGAATTTAATAAAATTCTGAATTTCCAAAAAATTAATTACTCTCAGCTTCCTGCTTTGACACCACTTACTTTTTAGGACTTTGAACATTTGCATGGATTTAATAGCTCATTACTTACACTGGCCTCTTCCTCTAGTGAACTTGACCCAATGTAAGGTGTTGGCATTTTGTTAAAGCAATCTTTGTGAGATCTGTCATGGAATGACTACTCTAATAGTTTTAACAGGTAAAGTTTTGTACTCTGTCCTTTAATTCTCCTTTAAAAAAATTATGAAATCAATTCCAACCCTTTCTTCTACAAAAGACAGTCAAAAGAATGATAAAAGACAGGGGCATTATCCTATTCATATATGGAGTTAAAACTGAGTAACACTGTGAACAGAAAACAGCTTTTTGTGGTTTTGTATGTAGGCTGGATTTCTTGTTAAGAGGTCTTATAGTTGTTTAATTTCTTCAGAAAACAAAAAATTGAGCCTTTAATACAAATGCCTGAAAAGTTGGTAAATAAAAATAATTTCTGTTTCCATCTCTGCAAAAATGAGGTTGGACTAGATGGCCAATAAGTTTCCTTCCATTCTAAGTCTTTGATTCTATGATTTCTCTCCTTTCCTCAAAACATTCTTAGAATGACATCTGGACAAGGTCTGGGAGGTCAAGAGAAGGAATGGGATCCAGGGCCCTGGTAGAAAGAGCATAAACAGCAAGTAGAAGGACTATGTTTCTAGCAGGCAGGAGGGAAAGAGAAAATGTAAGATGACACCGAGAAATTGTGAATGGAGAGGATTATTTTATTTAGCAAATTTTTAAATATTTGTCTTAAAAAGACTCATGCATCTTCAATCTCTTTTCCATTGACTCCTTCCCATTTGCCTACCAACATCTTCAGATTACTCCATTCCTAAGAAAAGCCCACTCTTGCCCCTCTTACTTTATCCAACTATCATTTCATCTCTTCATCCCCTTCCACTGTCAAACTTCTTGAAAAAGTTTCCTGTACCTCATTGCTACACTTCCTCATGACTCACTCTTTCCTCAACTCCTTCCAAACTGCTTTCCATTTCTAGCTCTCTCCTGAAACTGTATCTCAAAATTCTGCCTAATTACCAATTCCAATGGCCTTTTCCCCCATTCTCATCCTCTATGACCTCTGCAATATTTCACACTCCAGACTACTTTGAATGCTTCTTCCCTTGATTTCTTTAACACTGTAATCTCATGCTTCTTCTATTTCTTTTCTTTCTCCTTCACTAGCTTTTGCGCATTTAAAATAAGTGTTCCTCAAAGTTCAATTCAACATTTATTAATCACTCACCATGTTTAAGACAATGTTCAAGGCACAGGGGATACAGAGCCAAAAATTTAAACAGTTACTGCTCTGAAGAACTTTATATTCTACTGGAGGGGATGAGAGCAAATACATAATACACATATAGATCAATAAATGCAAGGTCATTTGAGGAAGAAGAACACATGAGTCTTACATATAGAGCAAGAAGGGATCTTAGAAGGCCACCAAACTTCCTCAGTTTAGAAGTGAGGACCCATAATCTCAAAGAGGTTCACTGAATTGCCTAAGCTCACACAGCTAGGTTAAGCAGCAAAGCCAGGTTTTGAATAAGCTTGGGGAATGGGGAATGCTCCAAGGAGAAAGCGATGCCTGAGAAGAGCCTGGAGGAAAGATAAAACTGCTAGGACTTGAGGAAGGAGAACATTCCACTTAAGGGGTGTAAGTTTGTGCAACTGCATGGGAGCTATAGACAAAAAGTCACTGAAACACCAGCTCCAATAGCTTCTCCTACAGTGAATACAGGATATGTTACTATCTCTTTGGAGAGGCTTCAGATACAGTTTACCTTTCATTCCATAAGGAGTTTGTGGAGAGATGGTAGTTTAAATGCTATTCTGGAAAGAAATAAGAGTAATGGTTTGAAAGAAACTATGGGAAGACAGAGAACAAGGCAAAAGGGAACTTATTTTTGAAACACATATTTTAATCCTTCATTTTATTGATGAGAGAATTCTTGAAAAGAAATTTTAATTGATGTCCTGAGTGAACTGAATGGTGATGAGATCTGAGAAGTCAATACTTAAAGTGACAAAGTGGTTAAAGTGGAGATGATTCTTGGTGTGATCATTTTCAGAGCTAAAACATTGTAAAAATTATATGTCTGAATTATCATTTGTTATATTATCAATAAATTGTATATCCAGTAACTTTGGTGTTTAAATCTGGGGAATTAGGGGTTTTGATATATTGAAAGAGACCATAGCATAGTATATCTACAGCTGAAGGGGTCTTCAGAGGCATCTAGTTCAACCTTCATATTTTACAGATGAGGAAACTGAAGTCCAAAGAATTTTAGTGACATGTCCCATAGTCATATATTTATGGGGATAGAATTTTCTTCAGTTTATAAATAAACTGCTATGGGGGTTCAGAGCATATTGAGAATGGCTGCATTTTTAGTCATTAGTAAATATATATCCAAAAATACTCCTGGATTGCAGGGGCAGGAAACCTGAGGCCTGGAAACCACATGTGGCCTTCGAGGTCCTTGGGTGAAGCCTTTTGACTGAGTCCAAGTTTTACAGAACAAATCCTTTTATTAAGGGGATTTGTTCTGCAAAGTCTGGATCCCTGCCTTGGAGTTTATGGTGAGAATATATATGGTAATGAGTTAAGTAACAGGCTGAAGTGTGACTACCCCATGCAGTCTACAAGTAGGTTTAGTTGACCCTGAAACCCTGCTACATTAAGTTGGGGAACAATAAGAAGTCTAGTTAGTTTATAAAGGACCATAATACTATAAAATGAGATCGCTGAGGTAGGTAGATGTGGCCCTTGAGACTTGCATAGATTTGATCGTGTCATTCCTCTGTTTAAAAATATTCAATAAATTGTAATTACTCTTTTTGATAAGTGTCTGTCCAAATCCTTTGATTACTTATCCACTGGGGAATGACTCTCAGTTTTCTCTATTGATGTTAACTTCTTATTTTTCTTGGATATTATACTCTTATCAGAGATATTTCATGCAAAGATTTTTTTAACAATTGTTTGCCTTCTTTTCATAGCTACATAAAAGCTTTTAAATGATCTATTTTTTTTTTATTACTTCCATTCCTTGTTTGGTTAAGAATTTGTCACTAGCCACAGCCACTGAAGGAATAGGTCTCATTCTTTTACAATTTTTTGTTTATGATGTGATCTTTTATATTCAGGTCACGTATCCACTTTGAGCCTATTGTGGTATATGACATAATACGCTGTTCTAACCCTAATTTCTTCTAAATAGCCTTCTTGTTTACCCAGTAGTTTTGTCAACTAAGGACTTCTTCCTCAAGTAATTTATGTTTTCAGGCTTACCAAACACTGGATGGATTTCAGTTTTTAAAAATGAATTTGTTACTTTGTTCCACTGATCTACTTCTGTTTCTTAACTAATACCAAATAGTTCAAGAATTTGAAAGATTGCTACAAATCACTAGCAATAAGAAAAATGCAAATCAAAATAGCCCTGAGGTTTCATCTTATACCTAGCAGATTGGCAAAGATGATACAAGTTGTAGAAAGAGGGGCTGCAGAAAGACAGATACACTAATATACAGGGTGTCCCAAAAGTCTTAGTGCAGTTTTAGGCTATTACTAGCTTAAATGGAACTGAGACTTTTGGGACACCCTGTATTATCAATGGAGCTGTGAATCAATCCAACCCTTTTGGAAAGCAGTTTGGAAGTATGATAAATAATGTGACTAAAATTTATTTCCTTTGACCTAGAGATCTCAGTGTAAGGCATATTCCATAAGGAGATCAAAAACAGGAATAATGTTTCCACACATGCCAATTTATTCACAACACCATTATTTTTGGGGAGCAAGGAACTGGAAACAAAAAAGGTGCCCATTGTTTTGAAAGTGGTAAGCAAACTGTGCTATGAGAATGTAATGGAATATTATTACTGTGCTGTAAGAAATAATGAATATAAAAAAATATACAGAGAAGTGCAAGAAGACATAGAGATTTATACAGAATGAAATAAACAGAATTAGGTAAATAATACACACAATGACTACAACAAAGTAAATGGAGATAACTAAGTCCACAACAAAAAAATCAGGTCTCAAAGCTACACAATCATAACAACTAAGCCTGTCCCCGAAAAATGAGAAAACACATTCTTCTTGGCAGAGACTGTGGATGTGTAATACTGACTAGACAGTGAGACTTTGTCTGTGTATTGGTTAGTTTGGCTGAACTGCTTTTTCTCCTCTTTCCTAATATTGTTCTTCATTACACTGATGACTTTCTGGCTAGGAGAAGGGTCAGGGATCTATCTGGAACTGAAGCGGAAAAGATACATATTTCTAAATACACATTCAATATCTTCTTGTTATCTACTGAGCAAAGTTTAAACTCTTTGCCTGACTGTTGTGAGTACCTTTGACATGAATGAGTCCAGCATGGATTCATAATGAGCACATGCACTCATGTCCTTACTAAGTATGCAAGCAGCAAGACTGTGTAGATACGATAACCAGATGCTTTCAACCAAATGCTATAACGTTTTAGTGTGACATTTCATGTATAAGCTATTTACTAAACACTTGAGAGTCACTCTGAAATATGGTTTATATATCATCAACACAAATAACCTTGGATGCTGATTACATCAACAAAAAGCTGATTGTTCTCCTTAAAAGAAGACACTGAGCCCCCACTGCTACCCCTTATCACCACAGAATACCATTGCAATGCTACAGTGGAGAATACGCCTAAGGCCAAGCAAAGGAAAGCCCATGATGGTCATGACCTAAGACTTTATAAGAAACCATACTATAAGCCTCCATCTTCCTGGGATTTGGGGCAGACCAAGTGCAGCCTCACCAGATAGCAGACTGGTCAGGGTCTGGCTCTATCTGTCCACATCTATCTCCTCGTTCTCTTCACCCTCAAACAACTGCCTCACCATTGTTCTTTTGATTATAGTCGAGATGTTAAGATTATTTTGCTTAGTATGAATGTGATGCCATCCTGGATATTACCTGATGTACCTCTCACAGAACTTAGGTGACCTCCGTTGTACAGTATGGAAATTAGAGTAGGAACTGTGACCCTCTTAAATACACTGAGTAAAGTAAGAATAAAAACAATTTGACTGAATCATTGAATATCCTGCTTATCCTTGAATGGGATATGTACTTAATTTTGATTTCTCTTTTTTCACATAATGCCTTGGTAGGAAGTTAATGAAAGAACCCCAGGTAACCGCAACAGATGCAAGTATTCAAAGCCCTCTATGATTTGTTATGTCGCTCCCCTACAATTTTTCTAGTCTTATATCATATAGACATTCTATCCTCCCTTTAAGCTAGAATATTCACCATTCTGCTTATATTTCAGATTTCCTGCCCTCATGTCTTTGCTCAAGCTGTTCCCTCTGCCTGGAATGCATCCCACCCCTCTCCTCTAACCCCCACATGCTTTGAATTTCTCCATATCCATATTTATTTTTAAATTTATATTTTAATTCTAAATTTAGCATATATCAAATAAAGTGAGCATTTCCATATAGAAAGTAGGAGAGAAAAAGATTATAAATGAAACCATGAATCTCTATTATGCATAGATTACTTTTATTTTTAAGAATAATAAATTCAGTATTTAAGTTTCAAAGTTTTCTTTCTTGTCTGTGGTTCTTTCTGACCTTCCTTTGGTGGGATTTTAAACAAAGCATTAATGACTTTTTCTTTTTCTTTGATTACCTACCCTATCCCCTAACATCCTACTCCCTCCCATTGCCAGTTCCAAATTAAACACAAAAGGAAAGAAAAAAAAAAACATGGTTCAAATATTACATGGAGTCAGGAAGAGCTGAGTTCAAATCAGCCTTGGACACTTACTAGCTGTGTGACCCTGCGTAAGTCACTCACTCCTGTTTGCCTCAGTTACCTCATCTGTAAAACGAACTGGAGAAGGAAATGGCAAACTACTCCATATTTCTTTTTCAATGTCTCTTCTCCAATTTATTAAAGAAGGAACCAAGATCATTGTGATGCCAAGGATAGGAGTTGTACAGCAAGGAGGGCTGATGCTTAATAACTAGGAAGTTGAAGAGAAGGAAAGAAGGAGGAAGGCAGCAGTGATGCCAGCGTGAAGCCAGGAAGGGCAGTCACCACACAGGGGCAACTTTCGGAGAGGGGCCATTAGGCCTACTGACTGCCAGGAAGGAGGGAGGCAGCAGCAGCCAGCTCTGGCATGATCTGCAAAGTGTAGGTTCCAGGATCCAGCTGCAACAATGGAGGGAGAATGAAGAAAAAGTTCCTGGGCCGAGGAAAGAGTGGGGAGGGACCGAGTTGGAGGAGGCTGTTTGGGGGACTGCTATTGAGGGGGAGACACTATCCAGGGAAGTTCTTTGGGGGAATGCTGTTTGGGAGGAAATGGGGAATGGCCTCACTGGTCCCAGCAGCCACAAATGGAGCAGTCCAGTGGAGAGAGATTTGAGACAGGGGACATGACAACAGGACAGTTCTGGTCCCCCTGGGGGGAGTCTTGATGACCTCTCCTCCATGGTGGTCAGGTCATTCCCTGGTCCAAGCCCAGTGAGAAGATTTCTTTGCCATGACCTCTTCACATCAGTGCTGGCTCACAGTCAAGGAATCCCCTGTTTGATTCTCAAATTGTTTATCTGTGATAAAGTGCTGGGCCTGGAGTCAAGAAAACTCATTTTCCTGAGTCCAAACTGACGTCAGATATTTACTGACTGTGTGACCCAGGGCAAGTCACATAACTCTGTTTGCCTCAGTTTCCTCATCTGTAAATTAAGCTAGAGAAGGAATCGGCAAACCACTCAAGTATCTTTGCCAAGAAAACCCCAAATGGGGTCATGAAGAGTCAGACACAACTGAAATTACTCAACAGTAACAACTATATATTCTTTTAAAAATGAGTCCTTAAAGTTTTTAGTGTCATGGACCCCCTTTGGTAATCTGGTAAAACTCAACAGATTCCTTCTCAGAATCATATTTTTAAATGTGTAAAATAAAATGCATAGGATTATAAAGGAAACAATTCTACTGAAATATAGTTATTAAAATATTAAAGTCCCTGCTTTAAAGTTGAATACAAATGCTTCTTCCTCCATGAAGCTTTCTCTGATGACTGAAACTGGGAATGACTTTCTTCCCTAAGATATAGTTAGTAATCTGTTTGCATTTCTCTTATAGTTTTATTAGGTGTTACTTGTTGTTTATATTTGCATAATGTCCCTGTACTCTCCACAAGGAATAACACATAACTATGTGTTACCAAAAATTTGCATTTGTCCCAGCACAGTTTTCAATACACAGTCCTTATACATGTCCTTAATATATATTTGTTTATATAGTATACTTCTCATTGCCAATCATGTCAGTCCTACTCTATTTCTCCAAGGTATGCTCCTTATTGTGGTTCCAGACCACCTTTACGGACTCATCTCCACTGTATAATTACGCCAAAGTAACCTGCAGGCCATCCTCCAAGCATTTTAATTATTTTTTATACACAAAGCCTGGCTCCATGCTTTTGCTTATTCTGTGTCCATCCTATTCCCATTTCTATCAGTTCAAAACCTATCTACCCTTCAATGTCTAGCCCAAATGATACTCCTTCTAGAAGCATCTTCTGAAGCTTTAGACCTTCCTACATCCCCACCAACCAAAAGTACTCTCCTCCCTCTCTGTTCTCATGGTACTTTGCTTGTGTGTCTCCTACAGAACTTAAATATTCTGCCTTCTGTTTTATTTTATTTTCTCAAGCACATGTCTTCCTCTCATACCTAACCATAAGTTCCTTAAGAGGAAGATTGTCTTTTTCATTGTTGTACACCTCATAATGTTCTGCCTAGAGCAAGTAAATTGCTCACAAAGTGTTGAATTCAAATTCCCCTACAATCAGTCTTTTAAAAATCTGTAACAAATCATTTTTTTCAGGCTAAGTCCATAAATACTTAATTGAATGCCACATCCACATTTTCTCTTGGCTACATTTCTGATTTTCCAAGTTTCAGACCCTGAAGGCAGGAGCTAGTACTTCTGTGAGGATGCTAAGCCAGAAGCAGATAGGGTCCCTCAATCTGAGTCTACACTAAGTACCATTTTTTCCTTCAGGCAAAGGTGGTGGTAACATTGCTACACATTCTATTTTAGGTCATTCCTAGTATCTCTGTATCTATGGATACCTTGGATTTTCCGCCAATTCTGAATAGACCCTGAGGCAGTTGACTGACATCATTTTGGCTAAGCTGACCTCTGGGTGACCATGTGCAGTATTATTTCCCAGACTCTGACAAAAAGCTCAAAAGGAAAATGCACAATGCATAGTGTTAGCAGATTTGCTTGGCAGAGAGTTTTTTTTTGTTTTGTTTTGTTTTTTTTTTAAATATGCTACATCTCATTCTATTTCGTTTCAGGATGTGGACATGATAAATTATGCCAAATTTTGACACAAGAGATGCCTTTATTTCCATTAACAACATATCTCTATAAAGAAGCTTTTTTTGAAAAGCATTGTTTTTCTTAAAGAAAAACCTTGTAAATGGACATTTCAAATCACACTGTCACTGTCTTCCTTAAAACAAATGCTATCTATAATAAATTATTCTAAAATGTCTCAGTTACTAAGGGTGCTTAAAATACTTCTTTGGATAATAGGAAAATATTTTATAGCATACTGGTTATTTAATGACAAGATTTAAACTAAGTGTGACCTAAGATCTTGTATCTTTTGTGTGGCCATACAGTGATTTCCTTTCTTTTTCTTTTTTTTTTAGGCAATTGGGGTTAAGTGACTTGCCCAGGGTCACACAGCTAGTAAGTGTCAAGTGTTTGGTCTGAGGTCGGATTTGAACTCAGGTCCTCCTGACTTCAGGGCCGGTGCTCTATCCACTGCGCCACCTAGCTGCCCCCCACCATACAGTGAAAAGAAAGATCAGAAATATGATTAGGGATGGAAATGATAGAAAATAGTCTGAGGGTTGTAGATGGTCTGAGTATCTGCTTCCATTACCCTCTGCTCTTTTCCCTGTTGCTAACAAAATATATTTTTCCATATGTTTGACCAACATGTGGGAAAACAAGATCTACCATAGTGTGCATGATATGCTGTATTTCATCACTTAATCAGTAATGATACTGACAATAACCAAAACAATAATAAATAATAATGCATTATGACTGGCTGTGCTTCACAACTATAAAGTTCCTTTAAAGTAATCTAACTTTGCCCATAGCAAGAATCCATATTTCCCTTTGAATACTGGAAAGGAACCAGCCTAGAAGTCATTAAAATAACATCTGTTTTAGTCGAATAGTTAATGTACTCACCATAACAGTGTTTTCTTCAATTATATGTAATTGTGGGTCAAATGGATCCACTTCTGCAGTTGCTACCAGCTGAATTGTCTGGAAAGATGACTGTAATATAAATACAAATTATAATAAATTACAATAATACCTTACATTTATTGTTTATACATTATAAGTTCTTTCAGATGCATGATCTAATTTGTCCTTCAAAACAATAATGTATTTTTATCCCCATTTCATAGCTACAGCTACTAATGTCCAGGTGAGGGGTCTTAATCAGAATCACACATCAGTTATTATCATCAAAAGAGCTTGGCAGAAGTTAGTATCAACACTTTATTTTTCCTTTGGGAAATTATAGAAGCAAAAACTCATCACAAAATTTCCCAATATTTTTAGGATTCAAGATTGTTCAGAAAATTGAAAAAATGAAAAAAGAAATTTTTCATATGACAGAAAGTAGTTTTCCATCAAAGCTTCACTTTAACATGCATCATTTTTAATTTGCATCATGATGCATTAATTTGCATCATGATACAAAGGTGACCCTGGGTTCCTGAGGCGATGTCCCAAGATGCACAAGCTCTCGCAGTCCCTAAACGGGGCTGGCAAGGCTTACTGTCAAAGGACAACCCAACTGAGTTTGCAGAGGTCAAGATGAGGGAATCAGGAGACCCACCTTCTACTGCCAGGTCTGCTACTTACTAGCTATGTGACTTTGAACAATTCATTTGATTTTTCTGGGCCTTAGTTCTCCTTCTTTATAAATAAAGGGTGATCATTATGATTCCATTTGAGTTCTAATGTTCTGTTGATGCTGAGGATTAGATACTGAGGAGTGATTTTGCATTTTAGCCACATTAACTCATGAAATAATCTACTTATATGAAATAAGGCTATGCTCATGTTAGTGGAAGGATCTGAAAACTATGAAATCAAGGGTGTTTGAAATTTTGAAAAAAGAAAGAAAACAAAAATTAAAAAGAAAATAACATAAAATAACTAAAAAGAAAATAACTTTCATTTGTTTTTGAATTGTGTATACGGTCTCCCAGAATCTTGGAATTGGAAAGGAACTCAAAGGCAAAATAATGTGAACCACACCTGTTCTACCTCGGACAGGTGGTGGTGTAGCATCTCCTTACACTGCTCATACTCCTTTGGGACTTCTCTCATTCTTTCATTTTTTTTTTTTTTTGGCAATTGGGGCTAAGTGACTTGCCCAGGGTCACACAGCTAGTAAGTGTCAAGTGTTTGGTCTGAGGCTGGGTTTGAACTCAGGTCCTCCTAACTTCAGGGCCGGTGCTCTATCCACTGCCCCACCTAGCTGCCCCTAAGGGACTTCTCTCATTCTTGGGAAGCATTCTGTTCCTAAATCTTCTTGCATTAGGATCTATAGCTCACCTTGTTTATTAGCTGTACTCTGTTCATTTGTGTATAAAAATGTGAGGTCCTAGGCTTTATTGTTGGTTCCATTCTTGGATTTCATTTCCTGTGAATTTCTGAGCATCCCTACTGGTATTCTTCCACACTGTAGCTCTTCTTTTTGCTATCTGCTTGCTAGAGTTTTATGGGCAATTTGCTCACTTCTTCATTTTCAGTTTAAAACCCTTTGATTTAAAACTTTCTTGGTTTAAAACCCAGTAGAATACAAGCTTCTTGAGGGCAAACTACATTTTTATTTGGTCTTTGTATCTTCATTGCCTAGAATAGTTCCTCATATGTTGTAGGTGCTCAATAAATGGTTATTGAATGGTATTGGATTAGAATATATTTGAAAGACTCTAAGTAAACATATCTGTATATGTTAGATATGCTTAATCCCTGGTCAGGATCCCATCTTTCCTACTTTGGGGCTATGGTTCAGAAAACTTTTAGCTTGTCACAAAGCTGCCTCTCTTTTTCTTAAGCCTTTCATTGTCAGCAGCAATGAAAACATCATTTATAACCCCAAAGTCTTTACATTTTTGCACAAGATTTCACAATCTTTCCTAGATTACTCCTGCCTGTGTCATTTATGACCAAGGGAATCGACAGAAATTCAAGGCATCATGTTTGAAAATTTCATAGCAAGTTACCTGTGATGGCCTAGGACTAGGTACATCACTGGAGGACAACAGAGCTTTCTTGTTAATTTCAGGTTTAAAAACAAATCAAAGGGAAATCAGGCAGATCAATAATAAACACGATGATCTCACATGTCATTCCTCAGTATTGTTATATCATTTCTAATAATCTCAGTTTTCCAAAGCAGAACACTTAGGTCATGAACCTTTTGATTCTAACATGGTTTGAGGTGGTGGTAGTGGGGTATTCAGGGAAGTAGAGAAAGGGTACAATTTTATTTTTTTGTAAGGCATTCTGGAAAGCTCCTCTTCTAAAATAAATTTTAGAAAGGAAGAGGGGAGACTTTTGAAGGGGGAAAAATCATTTGCAAATGAAACACCATTTGCATGTACTGGAACATTTTACTTTTCCCTTTAGTACTTTAAAGAACCCAGCCATGAAAGAGAATAAATTGCTCATTTTGGGGAGGTGCATTTGCTCTCTTTGGCAATTAGGACTCACTTTTTTTCTGGTTACTAGGGCACCATCTGATATACCAAATGAGGTAATCTGCTAAACAGTCTCTAGTAGCCAGAAACAGTGAATATATTTCCAAAAAGTGAGCAATTTATTTCCTTCTCACTGGCTGCATCAAGCCTGTTTTCTAATTAATCTTGGTAACACTAAAATACAAGATTGCATCATGCATTAACCCTCAGAACTATATTCTTATTCTTATGGTCATTTACTCAACTAGTATGAGAAGCATTAAATGGTGATAGGGAAGAGTTCTAAAAACATGTGATGATGTCATTTGCAAAAGTAGGCAAAGTCAGTGCTGTCTTTGCAGGCTTTAAAAAAAAAGGCATGTGAAGACTTCATTCATTCATTTCTTTCTTCCTAACTTACATGAGAGACTAGCATCTTTATCTTTAAATCTGGGCTTTTTCTCTAGAACAGAACATCAAAACAGACAACATGTAGTGCTTCATCCATAAGCCATGCCTCTGATGGTGAATAGGCACTGAGCATTTACCAAAGAATTTCTTTCCAACTGGAAAGCAATAGTGTCACTGTGGACTGTAATTTGCTTCATAATAACCAAACTGTTATGAAAAGCTGTCTATACCATTAAATTCCATCAGAGAAAAGGTGATAAGAGAAGAGCAAAAGAGTCAACTACCTCTCACACTAGAAGTGGGATCTTTATTTGGTCCTGATTTACCAAGTGTTTTAAGGCCAGCCACTTCCCTGACAAAGTAGTTACAAACACTGGTAGCATGAGAATATTCACTTTAAATTTTCAGGAAAGAGAGAATAACCCTGCTGAATGGAATAATTAAATGGAAGGTATTTTGACAACAAAAAGGAAAACATTACTTAATAATGGAGGGCTAGTTTTCTAGGTCAGACATTCTCAAACTTGTCTCTATGAACTCCTGAACTGAATATCACATTTTTTATAATTGTTTTTCTATATATAAATGTCTCACACACACACACACACACACACACACGCACACACACATTCATATGTATGTGTGTGAAAGAACACTGTGCTAGGTACTGTGGGAGATACCAAGTCATATACACACACACACACACACACACACACACACACATATACATATATGTATATATGTGTGTATGTATCTGTATATATAGATACATATGTGTATTTTGTGTGTATATGCCTGTATCTATATATACACACATATAGATATGTACATTTTGTGTGTATATGTATGCATCTGCATACACACATACACACATATGTTGTGTGTATCTGTATCTGTATATACATGTATGCATGTATAACATGTATGTGCAGTGTGTGTGTGTGTGTGTGTGTGTGTGTGTGTGTGTGTGTGTAAGAAGCCTGTGCTAGGTACTGTGGGAGATAAGAAAAGTCAGATACATTCCCTGCCCTTATTAAGCTTTTAGTCTAAACAGAAGTGTCAAACATAGAATCTTTAGAGCCTGAGTGCAGCTCAAACCAGATTAAATTGTAATTGGAAAATATTTAACAAAATAAATAAAAATACAATAAAACATAGATAATGTTAATACGTGGTTTTCTAAGCCAAAATGCAGCCTGCAGGGATCCTGATGTATGGTTTAGTGGCATCCATTTCTACTGGAGTTTGATACCACTTGACTAGAAGATCAAGCAAATACTTAGTTTACTTGTAATGGGAAAAAAAAATAAAAGATTAAAAAAAATTTTAATTAAATAAAAAAAAAAGAAAAAGAAAATGAAAACAGCCCCAGCAACAGGATACAGGCTTGTTCATTGACTGATCAGCATAGTGTCGCTGCCTAGATCCAGGCTAACCAACTCTATAAGTAGAGAGCATGAACAATAACCTGTAATGATGTGATATGTGATACCTGCCTTTTAGTACACAGACACTGCTTTGGTTAAGGCAGTGTGTACAAAATGTCAAGATTAAATGCAAATGTTTTGGAAGAAAGTCTACATGAATTTTTATTAAACAATTATTAAATTATATTAACTCTTAAGTAATAGGTCCATTCACATCTATTCCCATAATCAGGTCTTGTTCAGTTATGTCCAACTCTTTATGACCACATGGACCATACTGTCAGTCCACGGGGTTTTCTTGGCAAAGATACTGGAGTGGTTTGACACTTCCTTCTCCAGTGGATTAAGGCAAACAGAAGTTAAATGACTTGCCCAGAGTCACATGGTAAGGGTCTGAAGCTGGATTTTAACTCTGGTCTTTCTTACTCCAGGTCCAGCGCTCTATCCACTGAGCCACCTACCTGCTTCCTAGACAAACAGAAGTTAAGTGACTTGCCCAGGGTTACACAGCTAGTAAGTGTCTGAAGCTGGATTTGAACTCAGATCCTGACTCTAGGACCAGTAGTCTATCCACTAAGCTAAATTTTGGTTTAGAATTTGTCCCACCCTGATAAATAGTCCCATTATCTCCTAGTTTAAAGGATTCAACTTACATTATGTGCTGAGTTCACATGTTATTTTGGTTTTAAAATAAGAATAAGACTTTAAGGGGGAAAAACTATGAAAAATCTACAATATCCACTGAGTTAGAATCAATGGAAGAAACGACTGAGGTTATCTAGTCCAACTTCTCAAGAAGCAGAATGTTGTAATGGAATAAGACCTGGATTCAAATCCTGCCTCAGACATTTACTAGCTGTGTGATCTTGGACCATTTAAACCTTTTTTTGTGCCTTAGGTCCCTCATCTGTAAAATGGGAAGATTGTACTCAATGGCCTCTAGGATCCTGAGATACTAGGAAAAGGACTTCCATGTATAACATCCTAAAGACCTCCAGGTTTGAGGAACTCCCTGCCTCCTGAAACAGCACATTCCACATTCATTGTTCATTTGTTTAACCATGTCTGACTCTTCATGATCCCATGGACTATAGCACGCCAAGCCCGTCCATCCTTCACTATCTATTACACATTTGGATAGTGCTAATTGTTAGGAAATTTTTCTTCTAATGAGCTGAAATATGCCTCCCTGCAACTTCCATTGCTCCTAATTATGCCTTCCAGGCAAAACAGAATCCATCTTCCATATACCAGCCTTTCAAAAACTTGAAAAAAAAATGCATTCGTTCCCCCCCGCCCCCCCTCCTCATACTCCTCATACATCTTCTTCAAACTAAATATTCTCAGTTTCTTTCAGAACATAGCATTCTCTGAATGCTTTCACTATCTTTAATGCATACCCTGCCATGGGCAAGAATGTCAATAGCCTTTCTTAAAAGTGGTGGCATAACCAGGGTCAAATATAGTGAGCCTATCACTTCTCTGATTCCAGATACTAGGTGACGTTTTATTGATATAACCTAAGATTACTACTAGAAACCTGAGAATTGCCTTCAATAATCACTGCAGTGTCCATACATGTGGCAACTTGTGACTTACAAAGCAGTTTTTCTCCCCATCACCCAGCAAACCAGGTAATTTGATGATTCTCTTGGATACTGTGTGTCCTTGGACCTAACCTCTCCAAGCTTCCGTTAGACTTAGACAGGGGGTTAGATTTCTCTAAGGTTCCTACAAATTCCAACCTCTCTCAATTCCTTTGGGGCAATGTCTCTTTGCTAATTACTTTCTGGCTACCGATAAAGCACAAAATGAAATGGAAACTAGACATTTTGTTAATTTCATTAGTAGAGTCAGGCAAATCCAGTAATTCTGACCCAAAATGCATTTTCCATCACAGCTGTCTGGTTTGGTTATCCACAGAGATTAACATGGGTAAATAACTATTCGAATGTTTCCTTCCTATTTTGCTATGTGGAGGCCCCCTCAGCTTCTAAACCGCATCTAAACATTTTATCTGTACCGGTGTCCTCTTCCTCTTCCTCTTCCCCTTTACAAAAATCTGTTACCTTTGAGCAGCCTTGCCTGCATCTTTCCCTTTGCCTCCTTTTCTTCTTCTACATGAACCCATAAGCCTAAAACCCTCCTTTCTTTTGTCCATGTTCTCACATCGCACCATAAGATTATTGATTCTTGGGTGATTTTCAGTGAAATCCATGCAGCCTTTTATAAACAAACCACATGACCCAAGTTCAGTATTTCATATGCATTCTTCCATTTTGTTCTCTGCATATTGGAAACTCTGTGTTTACTGGTAATTAGGCTCATAAAAGGAACAGGGACTAGACTAGGGGTGGGTAATTCGAGCCAGGGCCTCCTTTGCAACTTATGCTCTTAGAAAGATGTCTAGAGCATTGGGTGGTTAAATGACTTGCCCAGGGTCACATAGGCTATGTGTGTCAGTGGTGAAGCTTGAACCCATGTCTTCTTGGCTTGGGGTCTGGTTCTCTGTTAAGTATACCAAGCTACCTCTCCTAAGTTCAAAATAAAAAAAAGAAATTTGAGGGGAAAAGAGTCTATGTAGTCATGGATTAATTAAATGTAGACTAGTGTTTAGTGGAATTTAACCCTTCCATTACACTGTATTCCTATTCAAAAGTTGGGCAGGGTATGCAGGGGCTCCCATATCCCTTTAGCCAACTTATTTTTCATTCTACAGAGATGGAAAATCAGTGAGACCGAATTACCCACAGTACTATGGTCACTGTTTACATTAGCAGTGATGCTTTTCATGCCAAATGGAGCACACTTTGACACTGACTGTTCTATCTCCCCATATTTCTATCTTGCTATTTATGCCCAATAAACACTGCTACTACTCACTGCTGCGAAAGTCCCATTCCAGATCCTGGTAGACACATTCACAAAGTATTCTTCTTTCATTTCCAATTCTCTCAGCTGGCAGGTGACTTTACTACATGATGCAGTTTTGCAGTTCTTTGAGGTTGGATGGGTTCATATTAAAGAAAATAGGTTTAGTATGACTTCTGAAAATAATTGCTGAAAAGTAAAATGGTTTGTTGAATATATCCTGATACTTATTAGTCTAAATTTATGTTTGAATATTTATGCATTCAACTACATAAAATTCTAATTTGGAGTGGTCTGAATATAAGCCACCTACCCAATGTAGTCCACATTTTTAAAATACGGCATTGTTGAAATGAAAATATGTAGAGAGATAGTCAGTGAAAAATATAGGCTGAATTCAGGCTTCATACAAACTAATTTTCTAAGGAAAATGTGATCTATATTCAGATAACTTTTTTTAAAGTATGGTGTTTAAATTGGTACTTCTCAAAATTTTTTTTCTATGATGCTTCATTCTTTCTCTCCTGAGTGTCACCACCATTTTTCTTTTTTTTAAAGCTAGGAGGATTTTCAAGTGTTAATTAGGAAAAACTATGATAATACCTTCACTCTCAAGAAGGGCAATAGGAAGGAGCCATACAAAAGTGGTGATAATGTGGAGAAAACAAATGAGCATGCCTAAGAAATCAAATATAGTGGTAAAGAGGCTATCTGGTAATATGTGTTGGTGGAAGGAGGTATGTGTCATGCTGCCCAATAGCTCAATTTGCTCACTCACCAGTGAGTCACCAATAAGACTACGAGAAGTCTGTACTCTGAGCTTATAAAACTGCTATTTTGAATGAGCCCATGTAATTTTGGTATTCCCATTAATCCATGAGTTCTTCCTAGAACTTCTATTTTGAAGAAGATCTCAGACCAGTTATCTTTCATTCTCAGGACTTTGCCACCATGCTGCCACTCCTTTTATGAGTTGTTTTACCCCATTAGAATGTAAGCCCTTTGAGGGCAGGGATTGTCTTTCTTTTTTGCTTGTATTTGTATTCTAGTGCTTAGCACAGTGCCTGGTACATAGTAAGCACTTAATAAATGCTTGTTGATGCCTTCAATGTGCACAGGCATACAAGAGTAAGATGAGTTAGGTTCTAAATGATCTGAATTTGAGCATATCTGTCTGTAACAAAAAGTACAAATCACCTTCTTAGCCTCATCAAATTTGTATTAACTGGCAATTTAAAGTAATGAATGAACTTAGCTATTCTCTCTCCAAACTCCAACTCATAATAGATTTAAGGGAAAATATATCATATGATTATACAGTAATGTATGGCAATAAATGTTTGTTGACTAATTATGAATTAATAGAAAAGAACAGTCCTCTAAAAAAAAGAAAACTAATACATTTGGGATACTAAAGCAGAAGCAATTATAGTTCTTGAATAATCATCTTAATGTGTGCTACTCACCAATTCTTTAATATCTCGGAAGTTTTCTTTCTTAAAAGACACTGAATAAGGTGTTTCTCCTATTTTTAGCGGATTTATTTTTGCAGTGCAGCTTATATCACTGTCCTAGAAAGTGACAAAATCACAAATGGTCTTTCAAACTTACAAAGCAAAAGCAAAATAGTTTTCATTAAGACTTTGTATGAAATAGTGGTATATAAAGGGGAAAGGGGGTCTATAGGAGGACAGGAGGAGGAGGAAAAGAAAGGGTGATTAGTTGGCTCTTGGTGAGGAGTACCTAGTAGAGTGCCCTTCAAATAGCATGTAGTTAAGAAATAGTTTTTGAACTGAACAGACAGGCTTGGGTCCCACCATTATACTATCCTTGGTCTGCTCTTTGTTTACCCTTAACTCTCAGCATAGCATGAAGGAAGATTGTACCAAGGGTAGAACTGGCTCTTTCACTCATGTGAGGTAAGAAATTTCAACAAACACTACCATAATTAACCCAATACCTTTTAGTCTAAATCCAAAGATTTGGATTTTCCTATAGACTCATAAAATAATGCACCCCCACATGAACAAACTGTTTTAGTTTTGTTTATTTTTTTAGAGGCAATTGGGGTTAAGTGACTTGTCCAATGTCACATAAACTAGTAAGTATTTGAGGCCAGATTTGAACTCAGGTCCTTCTGACACCAGGGCCAGTGCTCTATTTACTATTCCATCTAGCTGCCCCTTGAAAACACTGTTTTAGACATAGCTAAAGCACATAATTAGAGATCTAAAGTTGGAAAGGACTTCAAAATTTATCTGGTATAACTGCTTCATTTTACAGATAAAGAAACTGAGGCACAGAGAAGTTGAGTGATTTGCTCAAAGTCACATTGGTAGCAAGCATTAGAGATAGGATTTGACCTTGTCTTCAAACGTCAGAAGCAGTGCTGTTTTCATGGTATCCCACTGCCTCTCCAAACTGCTTGCTGTTGAATAGCCAGAATAATACTATTTATAATAATAAAAACTAACATTTATATAGTTTTACATAAGGTTTACAAAGAGCTTCACATACATTTTCTCATTTGATATTTACAATAACCCTGTGAGATAGATGCTATTGTTATCTCTATTTTACAAATGAAGAAAGTGAAGCTGAAAAGATTAAATGACTTACTCAAGGTCAAACAGCTACTCAGTGTCTGAGGAAAGACTGGAACTTGTCTCCAACTCTGGTGATCTATCCTCTATAGCAACAAGCCAGGCTGAGCCAAGTAGAAGGTCAAGAACTGGCCAGAAGGCAGCATCTGCCATGTGGTCTAGCTGAGGAGATCTGGAATCTCACTCTCTATATTTCCCTTATCACTCAATCTACTTTCCTTCTTACAAGGCTCTGACAGAGGCAAGCCTACTTGCAGCAAAGATGTAGGAGGTTTGGAATGATTTCTACACTCTTTCCATTCCTGAATATTGGGTTTTGTTCTCATACTTCTGAGGGCTCTTCTAAATACGAAATTCATTTCCAGATAATTATCATTTGAGCTGCTTAGGTGGTGCTAGTCTCTTGCCTAGGTCATGTACACATGGCTCCAATATTGGAAGGCAGCGTACTCTAGTATTTAGAGATTCTTGCTTTCCAAAAGTACACTAGAAGAAGATAGAAAGTTTTCATCTATTCGTTGAGTTATCCTTATTTTCAAAGACCTAGAATAAGGTTATCTACTTGTGGTGAATACAAACTCTACCAAGAATAATGAGAGAAAAGATTATTAAATAAAAAAAATTGTTGAGAAGATCCCTGATCTTTCCCAAAAATTTACCCCACCTAGACTATCCTATCTAGATAAAGAGTTGTTGCCCCACCCAACTATAAAAGCTTACAAAGAATTTAATCTAAGGTGAATTCCGACCTTTTGGGTTCCACTCAGGCAGGTTTGGGCAGGGAGGTAGATCCTTTATCAAGATTGCCCAATGCTAAGGGTGATTTGGAAGTAAATGAAACAATCAAAGTCACATACCCCACTCCCTCATTAAAACAGGTCCGCCTGTCATTATAATATTCATTCTGTCTCATTACTTATTAACCAGAGTTGACTGCCACCCTCAGGAACACCCACTCTTCCAAAGGCATATAAGCATTAAATAGGTTCCATGAAGAGTGTTTGGCAATCGAGGGTGTCACTGACCCCCTTTTATTAATTATTGTTAGAAGGATTAAGTACCCAGAAACTACATCTCTTGAACTTTTTATACATCACAATGGAGAGGAAACTCAGCATGGGAGAAAGAGTGCTAGATCTGGACACAGGGAAAAACCTGGATTTGAATCCTGCCTTTCACACTTAGCAATTGTTTAATCATAGTCAAGTCACAATCTCACCTAGCTTCAGTTTCCTTATTGTGCCATCTAACTTACTGGCTTGCTGGCGAGATCAAACAAGAACAAATGTAAAGTACTATATAAATGTTGGCTTTCATTGCTCCTATCACCTCTTAAGATGACAGCATTGCATTCTGACCTCAATTGGTTTGTCAATAAACTCAACTATTTCCACTGGACCATGTTACCTTTCTGTCCTTCTATTTTCTAGTCCTTTATAAATACATATGCGTGACATAAAATGATATAATAGCAATATAACATAATACTGTTATGTGATATAACATAAACTTAATGTAACATAACATAAAATAACATATACTTTTTTGTAGTATACATATAACTATATTTATGCATGGTGGGTGCTTAATAACTACTTGTTACTTGACATAGAGTCCAGTACAAAATATCTGTCTATGTGTATCTTTTTAGTATATATAGTATATAAAGAGAGGCAAGCATGGTATAGTAGACAGAGACTCAGCCTTAAAGTCAGGAGGATTTTGGTTCATATTCTATCACTAGCACATACTGACCGTTTGACTCTGGTCAAGTCACTTACTTTCTCTGGGATCTAAGTAACTTTGCAAAACTATAAATTGCAAAGAAGATAATACCCTTCATTGGTAGAGGGGATTTTCTCATCTGGAATTTTCCTATACTAATGAAATCATAGGCCCATTCTCTATCCCAAAATGCATGTTATCTTTTTTTTTTAAATTTAGAAAGTTCTGCTTGAATTTTGTATTCATATTGAACCAAGGACATCACAGGGTATACTTGGACTAGTCACCTGGGCTACATGTACTCCTGTCAAATACATCAATGCATTATTTTCTTTGGTGTACTGAGGAAAGGAGATGGTTACAGAAGCCATGGGTACTGGAATGCTTCCTGTTGTGATCTACATTAAAAAAAAAAAAAAGGTTCTGTGATTGGCCATACTTGATCTAATTAGCAAAACTTACAATGTGACAGTAAATAATGAGAACAATTCCACAAACCACAAAGGAAAATTGGTCTTACTGTTTTAAAGTCTTCTCTTATAACTGTGTATATATCCATGTGTACAAATTACTTCTCTAATGGACATCACCAAAGTACTTTAAAGACATTAACTATTAATTGATAGCAAAGTAAGTATATGAAAAATTCACAGATTTTTACAATATTTCAATTACAAACTAAAACTTAATAAATGAAATTAAATGAAAATGATGTCCCCAAAGTCTTAGTGCAGTTTTAAGCTTTAAATTGCTTTATGATAGTAATAATATGTAATAATAATAAAAAAGCTTTATAATAGCCTTAATATTATATGCATAAGATAGCTATCAGTTTAAAACTACATTAAGATTTTTAGGACACTCTGTATTTACATCTACTTATACTTAATATATAAATTTCAGAATAAAGATACAGGTAAAAAATTGCCAATTACTCCATTCTCCACTCCAGTATCTATCTACTCTTCCCTGTATTTGTTGATATATTTTTTCTTTTATATAGTTGGATTAAATGACAATTAACTGATCTTTACTTCACACCATTTCATATAAATTTTCCTTATATTCTTTAGTCCTCATGTCTGTCATTCTTAACAGTATTAAAAAATTTCATAACACCGATTACCACCACGTGTTCAGTCCATCCTCAATTGTCAGATGATTTATTCTAATTTTTTAGATGACAAAAACTGGACCATAAGTCAAAGAGCAAACTCAGAGTCAAAAGCTAATTCAAAAGTTTAATGTTCAAATTCTCCTCATTTATAAAATAATAAGAGGTTTGTTTTTTTTTGGAGGCAGAGGAATGGGATCTGATTGGTTTCTAGGATCTATAAAATAACAGAGTTTTTGGTTGGTTTTTCTCATTACTTAACTGCTGACACTTGCTTGGCTACTTACAAAAAAGAAATCAATATAAAACATGACTTTGAAGGAATCTCTATTTGTGTATAACTGCTAAGTTTATTACAAACAGAAGTAGTATCTAGGCATCACTGAAGTTGCTTTTCTTAAACTTACCAGAGCCTACCACAACAAAAAAAGAACTCCCGGTAGAAACAGAATATACATATATTTCCTTGAAAAACATTGAATTTAAACTCTAAAACCACAATGATTTGCACATATACCTTCACATACCTCTGTGTTCTTACTTTTGGCCCTGCCTATATTCTTTTTATTTTATTTACATTCTGCTCTTTTACCTGGATTCACTGTGGCTTTAAAAAAATATTCATTTATTTTTAATGTTGTTGCTGCTGTTGTTTACTCCCCACCATTCTCTCTTTGCTTTCCCATACTCACAGCCACCTTACTCACCTTAAGTGAAAAACTGAACATGGGTCCAATCTCATCAAAAGTCTTCACAGTAGAGGAAATATTGCCATGAGAAAAGACTTCATAAAAATTGATGTTGGTAGACCTGTTGAATGATGGTTTTAAAATCAGATATTTTTTGTTTAATGGGTGCTATTAAAATCTTACCTTTTTTTTCCTTCTCACCTAAATATTTCTAAGGTCAGATTAATACTAAAGAATAGCATTAAAAAGAAAAGAATGGTGTCAATATCCAGGAGTTCAAGGAGCTTTATAAATAAACTAAAAAATAACTTTCATTAGAGTCCACTGTCATCTTATTCACATGACTTACAATTCAGGACCAAAGAAACTTCTTTTGAAATGACTGCCTCTTCATCACGTTTCTGCTAAAATTTTATTTAAAACATACTACTGTATGTTGAATGAGAGAAATGTGAATTTTAAATTATAGATTTTAAAGCCAAAAGTAACCTTAGAGATTACCTTATTTTATGAAAACTAAGATGCCAAGAAATTAAATGACATATTCAAAGTCATATAGTTAATCAGTGTCCCATGAGGGACAAGAGGAATCTAGGGCCTGTGATTTCCAGTCCAGCATTCCTTGTATTCTGCCACATTACTAGCCCTTAACACCATGGTCAATTGTATTAATAACTAGAAGCTCTCCTGGAGCAGTTAATTACGTTATCCTGCTGGACACCCACTTTACAAAATTACTATGTCATTGTGGAATTCCACATTAAAAAATACTCAAATAATATTCATTCAGTGAATATACAAGAACTCCATGGTATAATGGAAAAAGCCCCAGAGATATGGTGTCAGAGAACCTGAGTTCTAGTCCTGCTTTTAGGTCAGTATACAAATCAACCTCTTCAAGCTCTCTGAACCTCAGTTTCCTTATCTGTAAAATAATGGAGTTTGATTAGATGGCATCTGCCATCCTCTTCAGTCCTAACTCTAATGAATGGATAAATGATATTGCTGACTATAAAGGATGTGGCTTAAAACATTTTCAAAGAATATTAGAGCTGGAAAGAAAGTTAAAGATTCAATTGACAGGTGAGAAAATGGGCCTAAAGAAGGGTAATTACTTCTCAAAGTCACACACATAGCACCAAAGGTAGGATGCAAACCCAGGTTGCCCAATACCCAATAAAGTACTGTTAGCATGAAAAAAAAACCCAAAAAACTTAAGAAGTAATAGAGTTCTACTATATCAATATCTCTAATATTTATTACAGGGTGAATGTAGGCTGGAGCACACTTATTCATTCACCTTGTGCTAGAGCAAAAGTTCTTAAACTGGATTTCATTAAAATTGTAAAAAATGTTTGATAACTGTATTTCAAAATTTTAATATATTGGGCTTGTTAACACTTTTCAATATTTTGATAATTGTATTTCAATATAATTGATTTCTTTTATAATGCTAAAGTATTTTATTTTATATATTTATTAAGTATTAATTTACTATTAAACTATTAATTATTATGTATTAAGTTTTTTATTTTATGATTTTAACAACATGATTCTGAGAATGGGTTACTGGCATCACCCAAGGGGCCCAGGACACAAAAAATAGATTAAGAACTCCCTACAGAAGAGAGGAGTTTGGTTCCAGATCAGACTTTGAGAACTGGCATCTAGACTAGGGTTCAGTCCACACGGGGTCCTAACTGGTCTGGAGGCTTCCTTTAAGAAAGCAAATAAAAAGTTTCTTCTATGGTGCGCCTAAGATGGTCCTAGAATAGAAACCCCAGGCTTATCACTGTTCAAATCTTAATTATAAATGATTTTTTAAAAAGTCTATAATTTATAGAGTTAGGCAACCCAGAAAGAAGAGCTTCCTTCTTTTTAGAGCGCTAGAGGACTGGTCCAAATCGAGGGGGTGGAAATACCTCAAGAAAAGTATACCAGGGGGCAGCTAGGTGGCGAAGTGGATAGAGCACCGGCCCTGAAGTCAGGAGGACCCGAATTCAAATTCGGCCTCAGACCAAACACTTGACACTTAATAGCTGTGTGACCTTGGGCAAGTCACTTAACCCCAACTGCCTAAAAAAAAGAAAAGAAAAGAAAAGAAAAGAAAAAGAAAAGAAAAAAGTATACCCCTTAGCACATTTTGCCTTTACAATAGCTATCTGTTCATCCCCTATAAGTGATTCACTACAAAGGAAAACATATTTATGTATATGTGTGTGTGTGTGTGTGTGTGTATGTGTGCATGTGCACAAACACATATATAATAGCTTTCATATATGTATGTGTGTATATATGTGTGTGTGTATATATATATATATATATAATATATAATATCATGCTTTAAGATTTACAAAGTGCCTTTATCATAACACATCCATGAGGTAGGCATGATTAGGAGGCAATGTGTTACTGTGGAAAGAGCACTGGTTCTCACATCAGAGGACCTAGGTTCAAATCTCAGCTCTGATGCTGAATGTCTGTGTGATTTTGGCAAGCCATTTAATCTCCTTTGGCCTCAGTTGATTAATCTGCAAACTGAGGAGGTTGTACCATGTCCAACCCTCTGAAGCCTCTTCCAATTCTGGATCTATGATCCTTTATTTTAAGTAAAGAAAACAGACTCAGAGAGGCTGTGACTTGCTAAAGGTTAATCAACTATTAAATGTCAGATATGCTACTTGAATACAGTTCTTCTGACTCCAATGCCAGTGCTCCCACCAACTAGATTTTTGCAAACTTTACGTTTTCTAACATGGAGGAGGTTCTTGTATCTCTTTTGGAACCTCAAATCCCCAAATTTCCTTCATTTATAATGAACTTATTTTATTGGAGGAGGAGGGTTGTTTGTGATGATAGTTTTTCAAATTATTAAAAGAAAAATGTGTTATGAGGAAATAAATATGTATATATATGTGTGTATATATATGTATAATCTGTTAATGTGTTTGGATGAGACAAACCAATTTATTATAACTTCCATGGAACAGAGGACACGCCAACTGAGAGACTGAAGGTTTGACATTTTGTATTCTTGGAAGATTCCATAGTACCTTCCAGAAAGTGTAAGCTCTGGAGCACTGGCCAAATTATGAATTAGGTAATGATATGCTGCTTTCCTAAATCCCTGCTGTGGTTTAAAGGGAATTATTCTTTATTTTTCTTCCATGTTTAAGAGTTGTTCCACTTTTAAATACCCATCTTGAAGCAACTGTGCTTCATAAATAACTTTTATTTACTCACCTGGAGGGCATTTCAACATATCTTGCTTATTGATATTTAACTGTAATTTCCCTTGATTTTTGGAAGGCATGAGGTTTGAGGAATGCAAACCATAAAAGCACAGGGTGTTTTGTTTTCCCTCAAAATACATTGCTCCAAACACACACGTACACTTGCATGTTACAATCCCTTGAGTATCTTTTTTGGATCAAAGATAGTAATGCAAAAGCAAATATATAGGTGGTGATGAGTAAAAAAGAAACTATCATATTCATTTCCTGTTAAACGAAACTTTTAGGGTAACTGTGCGAAAAAGTAAGAAAGAAACAAATGAGAACAAACAATTGAGAATAAGAAAGAGATGATGCAGTTGGGATAAAAAAAAAACAGATGATGTGATAACTAACCATCTCTGGCGGACACACTTGACCTCAATTATTTACTTGAACAATGATGGTAACAGTGTGACAACAGCAATATTTACTAGTGATTTCCAAGTGATGATTGCAGTAACCTAGACTTTGTTTCCATTTGTGTCCAAGTTTACGATTCATTCATTTTAGGACCCTCTTCTCACAAGTGTTCATACTTCAACATTAAGACTACATGGCATATCCTCTATTTAATGTATTTTTTGGCCTTTTCTCCCCCTCTCAGCAACCTGTTAGATATCTGGCACTTTGGCGGCTGGGACAAAGCAGCAATAACAACTTGTAACTTCTAGATACTTGGCTCATGGGATGCCACTGGTAGAATCTTCCTTGCCAGCTTTGGGGAGGGCATTCAACTTTGCTAGAAGTTCACTTGAGTGTTTTAGCAGACTGAGAACACTGACCTACATGTTTTATGGCGCTACTGACCCAAAGTTTAATGGGCATTGGCTTGAGCACATGTGCTGTACATTCAGGCTGCCAAACCACTTCTGAATGAGACAAGCAGATGGTATTAACCCACTGAGATTTTCGTACTGTGTGTGATGCTCACTTGATAACATCAGTTTCCTTAAACATTCACTATGACTATTACCAGTCACAATGCTTCTGCCACGGATCTACAGGTTTCCATTTCAGAAAGAAAAAGCAACAATGAATTTTCCCTCAGACCTCTCTTACCTGTTCATGTTTAACCTAACTTTTGTACTATTATTGCATTCATTTAGTCATCAATCATATCTTCACTGACTACCAAAGTATATATAACACAATGTGTTTTCTGCACTAAAGAATACAATTCTTGGTTTCATGCACATAGATGGTGGCTACTGGAAGTGCTAACATTTCCTTACTCCTTATTGATGTAGTTAGGGGGTGGTGGGTGACTGGCAGAAACTTGGAAGCATTCTGTTGGTGGTAGGAAATGCTTATGGGTATAAAGCCCCTCTCAGGTAACAATGAGACTAAATAGATCATTAAGCCTACAGTGATGAAGTTTCCCATACAGGCCCAAAAGAGTCACTCAAAACCTACCTGGTAGCCAGTTGTTTGACTTGGGCAAAGGTTTTTGATATTAACTCTTGACATAGCAAAGTATTCTACTTAGTGGAAGTAAAGAACTCTTCATTAATGGGCACACTAAAAATTCAAAAAGCAATATATTACAGACACATCTGTTGTCAGCAGTGTTAACTCCACCTACCTTGTTAAATGAATTTCTGCATCATACAGCAAGGGAATTTTGAAGTTGATTGTATTGTCCTCCTCCTTCTCTTCTTGACTCTCACTATTTAGAAAACATAGGATGAAAAAAATTAAAATGCTGCTTTAAATGTATACAGTATAAAACCTACCCACTCCCACGTCACAATTAATGACATTTCACCTTAAAGCTTGAAAACTGACATGTGCCAAGTTTTGAAGATTTTGGAAATTGAAGTCGAAGTTTATAATAAAAGACACCTGTGAAAATAAAATCCAAAGAAACAGATATATACATAAATGAATCCCAGAGAAGTTCTCATAAATCACTCAATCAAAGTGTTTTACAAAAATGGCAATTTGATTCTGAATTCAATCGATATCAAAATGTAGAAATCTGTCACAATCTTGTCATTCTCAACTAAGGTTACTAATGTATCCTGACTCACTTCACCTCCAGAATTTGGTCTTTTTTTTTTAAACAAAATGAGACTCACTTTCACCTCCCCCCACCCTTCCCAAAGCTTACATTGTCATTCTGCATCCAGTACCAAATAGTTTATCATCTTTGCACTATGTTTGAGTTAGTGTCAAGAGATAAGCTTAGGACTTTCCTGTCTGGCATTTTCACAAGTGGCAGGCAATAGGCTGAGAAGATACAGTACTCAGTCATAGGTCATGTCTAAGTATAGAAGGCACAGATTGTGGGTTATTCCCAAAATCTAGAATACATGAAAAATTCTAATTTATCCAATTCAAATAAACATTTAAAGAAAAAAAAATCAACTTAGAAATTGTTAAGAATGATGAGGTCATTTTCCTTTACTTGTCTTATGAGGTTGCTTGTGAAGCTGCTTAATTAATCAGTATTACTTAATGAAAACCTAGGAGCACTGAAGCTAAAGCACATTTGAACAGTGACATGCCAGGAATACCTGCTGGTCACTCTTGACAGAAGGATAGCCAACATTACAGGTGAGAACCTTCTTGGAAGTATCCAACTGACATGAAACTTCAGTCCCATCAACCTGAAGGGCAGACAAAAAAAAACCAAAACTCAAAAGTGATGATTGTATGTACAAGTATGAGAGATTTAAAAAATATATATATAAGCATGATAATAATAATAAAGTGAAGTATTTTATCTATTTTTAAATCATTTTGAATTAGAAATTTTAGGCTACATGCTAGGAAAACTTCTTATAACTAAAGCTGTCCAGAAATGGAATGCACTGCTACTAAAGACAGTGGCTTTACCCTTCTAGGAGGTCTTCAATCAAAGGACAGATAATCATTTGTGAGAAATATCACAGTGAGGTTTCCTTTTGAGTATTGAACATTGTGGGATTCTGTTATTGGTAGGCTTGGAGTTTTGAGTTTAGTCTGATCTATTTTGAATTTGCTTTACATTGTTTCTGAAAAAAAAATTAAATTCATGATGAGACACTCTCGAAAAGATAAATGATCAATGGAGGGGGACAGTTTTTAAAAGAAGGAACACAAACTATTGACAATATTTTTAAATTCTCCAAATCCCCAATAATGAGAAGTGCAAATCAAAGTAACTCTGGGCTTTCATTTCTCGACCACCAAGTTCGCAAGATATAGTAAAAGCCAGAAATAATGTTGAAGGGGCTGTGTAAAGTCAGACACATCAAAATACTAGTGGTAGAACTGTGAATTGGTCCAACCTTTCTGGAAGGCAATGTAGAATTATGGGCTGAGGGGCAGCTCGGTGGTACAGTGGATATAGCACCAGTCCTGGAGTCAGGAAGACCTGAGTTCAAATCCAGACTCAGGCACATGATACTTACTACCTGTGTGATCCTAGCCAGGTCACTTGATCCTGATTGCCTCATCCAAAAAAAAAAAAGAATTTTGGACTGAAAGTTATCAAATTATTCATACCCTTAGGGCCAAAGATCTAATTACTGGCCATATGTCCTAATTAGGTCAATGTTAGAAAAAAGGAAAAAAAAATATTTCCAATATAAGAAAATGCTTCTCGCAACATTTTTTTTTTGTAGTAGAAAAAAAGGTGAGAGGCAAAAAGCAGCCAAGAGGGCAAAGTACCAGGAAGAAATACAGCTGAGCTCTTTCCTACAACTATTTCATAAAAATCTAGAAAACCCATCAGGTTGAGCCTTGATTAGGAGGTCTAAGAAAAAAAAAATCAGATTGAGTCTTTTTTTTTCCAGTCCAGGTCAGCATAAAAACACAGAGAAACCTACTTCCACTGGGGATGGAGTCTAGCCAGGAACAGCCACTTGCAGCATGGCAGCAGAAAGACTGCTGAGGGTCTCCCCATGTGCAATGTACACCAAAGGAAGAAGAGGTTCCAGATCTGACACTAAGGGGCCTGACCTTGTGCAACAAGAAGAAACAGGTGCTACCTGGAAGCTCTGTCACTCACTAAAAGTGCTGGGTCACAGATCCAGTGGGGATGGAGAAGGGACCCCATGACTAACAGTGGCAATTCAAGTCAAGGAGTGGTCATCTACTCTGTGTACTGAGTGAGGAACAAATATAGAAGTAGCAGCTGTGTGGCTGTCTCCAATGCTGGCTCTAACACATAGTTCAAAGTCAAGAGGGAAGGCTGAAAAAAAGAGCAAACAAAAATAATCCCACTATAGAGCTATTAGGGTTATAGGGATGCTCAAGACATAAATGTATAAGAAGAGAACAACTCCAAAACAAATACAAACAAAGCCTCAAAGAACAACACAGCTTGGGCACAAGTTCAACTATAATTCTTAGAAGAGATGAAGTTTGGTTTTGAAGAGCCAAAAGGATTTTATAAATGAAATGAAAGCACTAGAGGAAATAATTGGAAAATAAATGAAGGTGCTAGGGAAAACTGCAAAAGAAATTAGATATGGAAGAAAGAATTAGACAATAAATAACTTGACAAAGAGGTGTAAAACTTTACCTAATCAACAGACTACATGAAAATTAGAATAGACTAAAAGAAGCAATGATTCCATGAAACAAAAAGAAATATAAAAATAGTTGAAAAACAAACAAAAGATATATCAAAAGCAACTGATCTGGAAAATATGTCAAAAGAAGATAATTTAACAATCACTGGACTATATAAATCACTAATAATAAGAGAAATAAAAATCAAAATAATCCTGAGGTCTTACCTCACATCCTGCAAACTGGCAAAGATTATAAAAGATGGGAATAATTAATGTTGAGAGTGGTTATGGGAAGATAGGAACACTAGTGCATTGTTGGTGTAGCTATAAATCAGTACAACCATTTTGGAAAGCAATTCAAAATCATGTAAATAAAGTGGTAAACTCTCCATACCCTTTTACCCAGAGATTTCACCACTAGCCTTATGCCCCAAGGAGGCCATTGATAAGAAGCAAGTACCAGTATACAGCAAAATAGTTACAGTATCATATTTTGTGAGTACAAAGAACTGGAAAAAGTAGATATCCACTGATCAAAGAATGCCTAAAGGAATTGTGGCACATGGATGTAATTGAAAGCTACTGTGATATAAGAAATAACTAATGTGATGAATAGAGAAACATGGAAAGAGCTACATGAACTAAGAAGAATGAAGTAATCAAATCAAAGAGAACAATAAAAAGAATGACTGCAACAATGTAAATGGAAAGAAGGATAAAAAATTAAAAATGAATGTTGCAAAATTACAAAGAACAAGCCATAAGAGATACAAGAAGACATTCCCATCCCACTCTTTTGCAGAGATGGGAAGCTTTCAAGTGTTGCACATTGCACATATTTTTAGACATTTTCCATATGTTGATAAGCTATACTGATTTTTCCTCTTCTTTTTCTTTTTGTGTCTTTAAAAATACTATTTGTTATATGGTATGGGCTCTTTGGGAGCGGAAGGTAAAAGGATACTGGGGAAATTATGGTGATGTAAAAGAATTATTGGACTATCTGAAAGTTGGGACTAAAAAAAAGAGCTAAACATCTTATTTCAAAAGTCTTCCCTTATCTCTTAGAATCAAGAGGACAAAGTGAAAAGAAAGAATCCACTAGTCCCCTTCCTAAAGATACCTCAAAATAAAACTCCCAGGAATATTATAAACAACATTTAGAGATTCTTGGTCAGAGAAAAAATACTGCAAGTAGCCAGAAAGAAAGAATTTACATACCAAAGGGTCAGTCAGGATCATACAAATTTATCAATGGCAACTAAAAAGGAATGGAGAGCTTGGAATATAATATTGCACAAGGCAAAACATAAAGGCTTACAACCAAAAGTAGCTTACCCACCAAAACTCAATATAATGTTGCAGGGAAAAAATAAGCCTTTAATAAAATAGAGGACTTCCAAGCATTCTTGACATAAAAGATTAGAACTATAAGAAATTCTGAAATATAAATACAGGACTCAAGAGAAACAAAGAAAGGTAAATACAAGTGAGCAATAGTAATAAACTAAACAAGGATGAATGGCTTACATTTTAATATGGGGAGATGATAGACGTGACTAAGATTATAAAGAGAATCTAATAAGGCAGAGGGCCTAAGGAGGGTTTGGGTATATTTTGATGACCTTTAAAGGTGAAAGATAAAGGGGAGGCAAAGGAATTCACTAAAAGGACAGGGCAAGGGAAAAGAAAGGAAATGCAAGATCTCTGAGGGCAGGGAATGTCTTTCTTTTTTATTAATTACATCCCCACCATTTAGCACAGTGCCTGGCACATGGGGGGTGCTCAATAAATATTGGATTACATTGGATTGGAACAAGAAAACAGAGGGAAAGGGAAGAACAAAAGGAAGGAATAACAGGGAGATTAAGGGAAGAATTCATCCTAAGGAAAATGAACTCTAACCAAGAAGGGTACATCACAACAAGAGGTTTAAAAGGAAAGAAAGAGATAAGAACCTGCCATTTAGCTCTGGAACAGGGAAGGAGAAGGACAGGGGAACAGAAATAGATTACAATGAACCTAGAGTACTGGTACTGAGCACATGCCTTCTATCTCACCACCCTCTTCATAAATAAATAAATACACATGCATATATGTATATGTATGTATTAATATGGCCAATGCAGGAATTTGCTTTGCTCAACAAATGTATATTTATTGCAAGGGTTTTGTTTTGTTTGTCATTTGTATGGGGGGGGAGGTAGAAGGGAAAAAAGGTAGACTGTCATAAATTGAGAAAAAATTTAAGAAGTAAAAGTTGAATGCAGCTGAAATTAGAAAACTGGAAAAAAATCTACACAGCAAGTTTTTCTAACTAAGGTCTCATTTTCAAGACATACAGCATGTCCCAAAAGTCTTAGTGCCCTTTTAAGCTTAAGACTGCACTAAGACTTTTGGGATATACTATATATAAGGAACTGATTCAATTTTACATTCTATGATTGACAAATAGTCAAAGAATATGAATAAGCAGTTTTCAAAGGAAGAAAACTAAACCATCAATAGCTACATGAAAAAGTGTTTCAAGTCACTAATAAGAAAAATGCAAACTAAATAAACTGAGGCTATACCTCACATCCCTTAGTTATCAAAGTTGGCAAAAAAAAAAGACAAATGTTGGAGGGTCTATAGGAAAACAAGGCACTGGTAAAGAACTGTGAATTGGTCAAGGCATCTTGGAAAGCAAATTCAAACTATGCATCCCCAAATTACCAAAGTGTGCATGTCCTTTGACACAGAAATGCTACTACTAGGGCTATACTACAAAGAAATCAAAGAAAGAAGAAAAGTACTCACATCTGCAATAATATTTGTAAGAGACCCTTTTCTAGTAACAAAAAACTAGAAACTAATAAAAATCATCAATTAAGGAATGAACAAATTATATGAATATAACGAAATATCATCATCCCATTAGAAAGGACAAAAAGGATGATATCAGTGACCTGGGAAGACCCGTATGAAATGATGCATAGTAAAATGAGCAGAACCAGGAAAACAGTTGATGCAATAACAACAGTATGAAGACAAACAACTTTGAAAAACATAGGAATGCTGATCAATGTTGACCAACCATAGTGCAAAAAGACCAATGATGAAGAATATTACTCACTTCCTGACAGAGAAATGATACGCTCAAGATGCACAATAAGACATACATTTTCACATGGTCAACATTAGAATTTATTTTGTTTGATTATGTATATTTCTTACAAGGGTTTTTCTTTTTCTTTTTAATGGGAGAAGAGAGGTGAGGAAAGAAAATAAAAGCTTACTAGTTGAAAAGAATTCATGAACAATAACAACATAAGCTAGGAGCAAAGTTTCTGTTCCAGGCAAAAAAAATTTAGAAATTCATTGACTAGAAAACAAATGGTGGTATATGAATGTAATAGCATATTATTATGCAATAAGATATGATGACTAGAAAGATTATGGGAATTCAGAGAAACATAGGAATACTGATAAATCAAGTCAAGTCAACAAACACTTATTAAGCACCTATCTGTGCCAGGCACTGTGCTAAGTACTGGTGATACAAAGAAAAGCAAATGACAGTCCCAGATCTCAACAAGCTAATGGAGAGTACAACATGTAAACAACTATCTACAGAATGACCAGGATAAGTATGTGTATATATACGTATGCAAATATTTGTATATATATACTCATATATGTATATATGTACATATATACTTGTATGTGTGTACATATACATATACATTTATGTATTTATACACACATATATATGTATGTATATATATATAAAATCAATATATTTTATTGAAAAAAATAGAAGAGGAAAGGCATTAAGATTAAGGATACTAGGAAAGGCTCTTTTGCAGAATGTGGGGCTTTAGCTGAGTCTTGAAGGAAATAAGGGAAGCTGGAAGGTGGAATTGAGAAATAGGAGTTCCAGAATGGAGGATAGCCAATGAAAGTATCCAGCATTGGGGTGTCTAGACTCACAGGGGTGGCGAACCTATGGCTTTGAGGCCACATGTGGCCCTCTAGATCCTTAAGTGTGGCCTTCTGATTGAATCCCAAATTTTACAGAACAAATCCTTTTAATGAAAATCTAGAGTCCGACTCTAGAGTGAGAAAAAGCAAGAAGGCAAGTGTTAACTGGATCATAGAGTACACTGGGGAGAGTAAAGTGTAAAATGACTGGAAAAGTAGGAAGGCAATATCCAAATGATGGCTGGCTTTAAAAGCCAAACAGAGGATTTTGTACTGGATCCTGAAGGTGATAGGGAGCCACTGGAGTTTACTGAATAAGAGGGTGACAGTCAGACCTCTGATTTAGGAAGAGTAATTTGACAGCTGAGTGGAAGATGGATTGGACTGGGGGAAAACTTGAAGAAATAATGGAAAGCAAAGTAAACAAAACCAATGACTAAAATATTTCAAATGAAAACAATGCTAAAAGGCACTGGACTCTGCTATTAACTTCTTAGATTTAATTATTCAAATCTTTTTTAGAATCTTTTTTCCTTTAAAATAGAAAGTTGCATTTTTAATTCCCCACTGCACCCTCCCCCCCCAAAAAAATACTGAAAAGGTCAGGGCAGGCTCAAAACTAAGCCCAACAAGTTTAAATAAGAAACTAGATAAAAATCTTTTTTATCCTATTAAGTGTGTCTGTTAAAAAAACACCCCAAATTATAGCTTTTGCTCTATTTTCCTTTATCCCTTGGGGAAAATACCCGCATGCAAATGTGTTTCTGGCACAGTGTTCATCTCTATTTGATTAGTGTGTTTGGCTCAAATATAAAAACCTTGACCACAGAAAGGCCTGTGGTTCCAAAGCTACAAAGCTACAAAGAATAAGTCTAAGCTCTGTGCATATCAGCCCTTTGATTTAGCAAGTTCAGGCTGAGGCATGTGGGAGGCAGACACAGCAGCAGCACCAGATCTATGTGCTACTGGGAATTAGGGTAGTATAAAATTTCTCATGCCAAGTCTCACAGGAAAAGAAAAGATAATTTGTCCAGTAAAGCAAAAATCTGTCTAGATATAGTGCCAGTTTATATGCCAACCTGCCTTAGTTAGAAGTTATAAAATTAGGATGTTTTTATTATTAAGATGGAAACCCTGCTTTAAATGAGGAAGATGAGCTGAGCAGCCTCAAGGGCACTTGGGAAAAGAGGGAAGGTTTCAGTACTAGACAAGAGGAAACAAAGAGCTCCCCATTTACAGGCCCAAATGGACAAATGCTTTAAGTATGAAGAAAAGTTAGGTTAATCATGGCATACCATCACATACCGATGCAGAGGACGAGGCAAAAAACAAGTTTTCTGAAAAGGCAGCTACAATTCTGGTGTTATAAGCACTTTCCCCTTTGTTTTTCAGCATCACTGCAAATGTTAACCTTCTATTTTGGCTGCTGACAATATATGGCTGTTTTCTGTTAATAATAAAAGCAAAAAAGCTAGAGCAAATGGCACAATTTATCTCCAAATCAATCAATCCTGGATATTCAAAGACTTTCCACACCCAAAATTACAAAGATGTTTTATATGAGATTGAAATACTGGGAATAAAATATTTCTGAGCAATAAACTGAATTAGGACTACTTTAGATGAGAATAAAAGTAAAATGATGAAATGTTACTATGTTTTCTTAATTGTAACTTTAAAATACAAATAGGCATATTCCCCAAGTGTTTTCCTTCTACACTTAATGCCAGGAACTGAAATTCTATTTGTATAGGTATTTGTTCATGGCAAATGGCAAATGTTCCTCACATAACAAATACATACTTTATTTATAAAGAGTAACTGAACAAAATCTTCTTCAGCATATATTATTTCATCTCATTTCTCTCCTCTCTCTCTCTCCCTTTCATCTCTCTCCATCTGCCCATCTGTCTATCTCTTTCACACACACACACACACACACACACACAGTTTCAAAATGAAACTTACTGAGTATCCGTTATCTGTTGAACTTTAAGGACAAGATCAGAGATGCAGACTCCATCATCCCCACAGTCTTTTAAAAAAGGTATCTAAAGAAAGTGAAAATGTCATTTTCCCCACACATACTGTTAAGGGAGGCAACTTTGAGATTGTGTTATTATTAGCATTGGCACTGTGACTATTGGAATTTAATTTGGTTTGGTCAAAGATCAGAATTAGTCATTTTAAAAATTGTGAAGGCCAGGCCTCTACTTACACTGAAGTCCTTTGAAGTCTCAGAATACTCTTCAAGAGCAGGACTCGTACCGGGCTTTGCCAAACTGATGTCCACTCGGACATTTAAGGAGTTGAGAACATCAGAAGGTTCCTGAGAAACAAAGCTTCTCTTTCAATTTGAACAGAGTAAAGAAAGTGACATAAAAAGTAGCTACAGAATGATTTCACTATTACGAACATGGTCAACTCTCAATTGTGAATATGGGTAGCAAGAGACAGAGACAGGATGCTAAGGGGCTCATTCAGGATCCACATTCAAGACGGATGAAGTCACACATCCTTCATGTCGTGAAGTTCCAGTTCCTTAGACATGTTGCTGGTCTTTGGCATTTTCATCCAAAGGCTTAAATAAAATTAAACTCAAAAAGTATGGCATTTATTTCAGCTAATATAATCAGAAGATTTTGTTAATCATGGATACCCACTTCCTTAAGGTTGTAGGATTCCATTAGTATATATACTCCCTTTGTCTAGTCAAATCAAACTCTCTTCACCCCCTAAATGGTCTCTAAGTAACAGTGGCTAACCCATATCCTTTGAGGAACCTCTCCAAACTTAGCTAGGTTTGAGGAAAGACAAGCATAGTCTGCTGCTGGGTCCATATATGTAGCTTTTTGTTTGGTAGACTCTTCCAGTCCTGCATTGTGCTGGCATAGTCTTAAAGAACTCAGGGCACCCCTACACTACAGTGAGCAACCAGAGCAGGACTTTAGTGTAGTGTAGATAAAACAGTAAATGGTCATAAAAGTTAATGATCTATTCAGTTACAATAATCAGAAAAAAGAACCCTTAGAAATTTCTTTCCTCCCATCTTCCATTGCCTGTCAGTTTAATATAGAATCCAATCTTTTGGTCAATAGTTATTTCTCTAATTTTCTATCACAAAAACTTAATTTTCAAGAACCACTAGGCTTCCTGGCCAAAGTTGCTGACCACATAATATTAGATTGTGGTGTGGAAGGAAACTTGGTTTGGCAATTGTTGCTTGTCCTTTGTTCTCAAAGAGGACCATGGTACCAGGAAGGTGATGCCATGACTTACAAGTGAATTGGATTTAAGTGAGGGAGTGCTGTGCAATCACTAGCCTCACTCTCTCTTCCAGAGCCATCTGGGTCCAGTGGCAAGATATGAATCGGAACAACTGATGAGGGCCCTGAATGCATTGGGACACCTTGGCCTTTTTAAGCTAAAGTCTTCCCCAGGTCTCAGTTTGACTGAGGCAAAGTCCACTCAATGATTAAGACTAGGTAAGAAATGAGACAAAGAATGGCCTTTTACCTAATCAAATAAAAAAATAAATATATATCAATCTGAGAGGGGAAGAACCTTGGAGTGTGGCAATTAGGGCAGTGGCAAAAGAAGACCTGAGGGGGTAGTTTCAGGGTTGTGATTGATAAGCTCAAAGACAGTGCTTGTCTCTACTCTAGAGACAGAAAATGAAGGCAATCTATCTAGATAATGAAGGCAATAATGACTTCCACTCTCCTCTGTACTGGGTAAGAAGTTAGGAAATTAGGCTCCTAAGTGGCACAAGAACAATTTAGAGTATTAGATAAATGACATCTCACAATTTTCAATTAGAATAAAATATTATAAACTAGAAATTACAAAAGCTAAATGTACTTAGTAACAATGTAATATATTATTTTTGGCTGATTCCCCCTAAATATATTTATATGCATACTTCAGGAAAGGGCTATTCAAATGGCAATAACCCCATATTCTCAAAAAATATGAAAGTAGCATTTAAAATTTTACAACATACATATTATCTCCTCCAATTGAATATAAGCTCCTTGAAGGCAGGGGTTTTTATTTTTGCTTTTGATTAATTAACTGTATCACCAGATCTGGCAGAGTCTCCCAAGCTAGGAAGTCTTTGAGCAGGAATCCAGAAATTGACAGTAAATTGATTGTCTGAAGATCACGTTAGCTAAATTCAGAAAGGCTCCTTACTAGATAGGCCACAGGGTGGTATATTTTTCAACATGACTCTCTAACACCATTCTCTAAGTTATAGTTGGGATACAATTTTTTGTTGGTGGAAGGAGTAATTACGCCAATGAAAGAACATGTCTTTGACCTATGTTTAAAGTTATACCAAAGATGACAAATTAATAGTTTTCAGGCTTTTATTCATAAATGATTCATGTAATTGTCTTATTTATGTCTTCAAATTATAGTTATTAAACAGCTGGATAAGTTTGCCTTTAAACTTTATCATCATCCCACCCAAATTAACCCAGAAAAGTACTTCATCATGTTCTGCCATGTTTGTACATTTCCATTGTTTTGCTTTGCCTTTCCCCATTTCAACTCATTCTCTACACAGCTGTCAAAGTGACCTTCCCAAAATGCAGGTCAATGGCATTCCCCTAATCAATAAACTTCAATAACTCCCTATTGCCTTTAGGACTAAAAAGAAACACTCATGTTTGGCATTTAAAGCTTTTTACATCCTGGTCCCAATCAATATTTATAGCTTATTATAATGATTTTCCTTCACCTACTGTAGCACCGCCTTACTGTTTCTCATTCCTGTTACTCCATTTTCCATCATAGTCCCTTTGCCCTGGCTGTCCCCATGGCTGGAATGCACTCCTTCCTCACCTCTGCTTTTTGGTATCCTTTGTTTCCTTCAAGAATCAGTTTAGGGCCAGGGGTGGGGAACCTGCCGCCTCGAGGCCACATGTGGCCTTCTAGGTCCTCAAGTGTGGCCTTCTGACTGAGTCCAAGTTTTACAGAACAAATCCTTTTATTCAGGGGATTTGTTCTGTGAAGTTGGATTCAGTCAAAGGGCAGTTTCTTAAGACCTAGAGAGCTACATATGTCCTCAAGGCCGTAGGTTCCCCACCCCTGGTTAAGGCACTACCTTCTGCAGGAGGCCTTCTACAACATCTCTAGGGGTAGTTCCTCACTCCATCTTTTAGTGATATTATATATTTTGTATGCATACATACACACGTATGTATATATATACAAACATTCGTTGTAAAAGAATAGAATTTCCTTCATTGCAGCAATTGATTCATGTTTGTCTTTGAATCTCCAGCACTGAGCACAATGCCAGGCACAGAGTAGGTGTTTAATAAATGTTTCTTGATTGATAAGTTACTTTCAAATTCCATTTACAGTTTCTAATGATAAATATGTATATTATCTACAACTTAATTTTACTGTTGGCAGTCCCCCCCCCAAAACAATCATATTTATTTTTTAAAAATAAAATAAAAACACAAAAGTGGACTAAATAATGTTGACTGCTATCATCTATTCTCTTCTATCCATCCCAAGTTAAACCCATTTATCTATTACTTAGAGATGATCTTCTTCTTCTTTTTTTTTTTTTTTTTAGCTAGGCAATGGGGTTAAGTGACTTGCCCAGGGTCACACAGCTAGTAAGTGTTATGTGTCCGAGGTCAGATTTGAATTCAGGTCCTCCAGAATCCAGGGCCAGTGCTCTATCCACTGCGCCACCTAGCTGCCCCTGGAGGTGATCTTCTTAATAGCATAACAATACATATATTTTACTATGCAACAGCAGGTCCATACAATTTGCTGACATTTGAGTTTCTTTGTTTTTAGACACTGGGAATTCTGTTTAAGAAAACATTGACTTTGTTTTTTTTTTTTAATTAATGTGTTATTAATAGCTTGTTTTTGGAGCAGCTAGTTAGAGAGCTAGGCCTGAAGTCAGGAAGACCTAAGTTTAAATGTGGCCTCAGACACTTACTATCTATGTGACCCTGGGCAAGTCACTTAACCCTGTTTGCCTCAGTTTCCTCATCTGTAAAATAAGCTGGAGAAGAAAATGGCAAATCACTCCAGTATCTGTGCCAAGAAAACCCCAAATGGGGTCACAAAGAGTCAGACAGGACTGAAACAACTGAACAACAACATCTTAAGTTGAGAACCTAAGTATAAATCAAAAAACGAACACTCATTACATAAATATCTATTGTAAACCAGGTAACAATAAGTGATAAGCACAGGAGTACAAAGGCAAAAAAGTGAAATAATTTCCACTCTCAATAGAAAGACTTTACTATGTGCAATGAAAGGGAAAGAAATCACAAATATTATCACAGAATGATATTTTGCATTCCTTATTGACCCAATAGGCAAGAGTATAATAATGTACTTACAGGAAGGAGCATGCAAAGTTCTTGTTTATTTGATGTTTATGGGAAATTTCACGGTGGGAAAAAGAGAAAATTCTGAGTTCTTACCTGTATATTGATGATGTGCTCTGAACAAGTCTGTGCATGATATACCACCATGTTTTTCTTAACGTATCTTTCATTGTTTTCTTTAAATAATCCCCTAGAAGTTATTCTAGAGGAAACTCGATCAGCATCAAGTGTTATGTTGTAGATAATATCTGTTTAGGAAGGAACAAAATGAGCATTTCTTAAATGTCTATGATGCCAGCACTATGCTAAGCGCTTTGCAAATATTACCTCGTTTAATTCTCACAACAACCCTGGGAGGTAGATACTATTATTATACCCATTTTGCAATTGAGGAAACTGAGGCAGATAGAACATTTCTGAAACCAGAAAGCAACTTGCCCAGAGTCACACAGCTACTAAGAGTCTGAGGCTGGTCTTGAACTGGAGTCTTCCTGACTCCAGGCCCAGCAGTCTGTACACTATACCACCTAGCTCACACAAACAAGAAGAAAGAACACCAAATATGTTCCTAATTACAAAATTAATCTGCGAAAAGACCATAAGAGGTGTGTTTGTCTCATAAGGCAAGATGGCAAAGATACAAAGTATAATAAGAAAAGGGAGTGGCATCTAGTCCCAACAAAACTTTCCCAAATAGAAGTGAATGAAACGTGTTAATGAAAAGACCTCTCAGGCTCTGATCTCTCGCTTGGACCAGCTAGGCTACCATTTTTCCTCTCTCTCTGCCATGTCTCAGATTGTTTCACATATCATATAAAAATGATAATTGGTCAGTATACCTATGCCTCATACTTTTTAGAGTGCATTTTTAGAGTATAATGTGGTAAAAAGAAATATTAGCTATTTAGTCAATAAATAGTGTCTGAATCCTGGTTCTGCCAATTATAAGTTAGGTGAACTAATCTAGCAAGTTACTTTGTTGAGCTTCAGTTTCCTCATCTGCAAAACGGGATAAGACAAGACTCCTCAAGCCGGTTTACTGCAATGATTAAATGAGATCATGTATGTAAAAGGTTTTGAAACCAGAAAGTGCTAAATAAACCTGTTGTCATGTTATTAGATTCTTACAACAATGTATTGTAAGGGGTATATTGGCAGGGAAGGAATTATTTTATATGAATAGTACATTCTGTTTACATGCTATTCAAATAATTTTAAAAGAAAAACAGGATCAGGTAGAAAACAAAGAGCCAAATACAGGCAGAGAAGCAGATGCCATCAACTCTTCTTTCCCAGGTTGGCTTGTTCAGTCCCTTTACTGACCTTTGATTCCCTTCCCACACCTGATTTCAGTGTAATTGGAAAAAGTTAACCATAATTTAAAAATTAAAGCATCCTTAACCCTGATCTGGGGAAGTCAGGTGGTACCGTGGATAGAGTGCCAGGAAGATTCATCTTCTCAAATTCAAATCTGGTCTCAGACACTCGCTAGCTGTGTGACCCTGGGCAAGTCACTTAACTCTGTTAGCCTTAGTTTCCTCATCTATAAAATGAGCTGGAGAAGGAAATGGTAAACCACTCTAGTATCTTTGCCAAGAAAACTCCAAATGAGGTCACAACTGTTGGACACCACTGAAAAAACAAACCCTGATCTAGGACAGGGAAGATGAAAGAGGATATTAGGGGATTAAGAATTGACATAAACAGTTCAATTTCTTTGAAAAGTAAAACTACAGTAGTTAATTAAGACCTTCTGTCATTTTGTGTCCAAAATGTAGAGAAAAACTCTGGCCATCTCTCCATGGAAAATACATGTTATTAATAGCACTATCTACTCCTTCCAAGATTCTCATCTCTTTTATTTTAGCACTTTCTGTATTTTTGAACCCGAGTGTGCTAAACTACTGAAAACAGTAGTTCTTCAAGGACACCAATAGCCTTGTCAATGTTGTCTTTAGTCTCAGGAGAGGTGACTATTTATTGGTTTTTTGCTTTGTTTTGTTTTGAGCTTAAACAACAAGGTCACATAGGAATATATATCTAGGACCAGAAAGGACCTCAGAGGCATCTAGTCCATCCCCTTTGTTTTATAGGCAAAGAAACTGCAGCCTTGGAATTTTAAGTGATTTGTCAAAATTATGATAGACATCCAATGACAGAAATAATAGTGAAAATGTTTTCAAAATTAGTTATTCCAGTGGTTTGAAAATGAGACTCACATCTCATGCAAATGGAACCTTGTGTACCACAGAGTATTGTAAATTAATATGGTATAAAATAATACAGTTAATTAACAACTGATCATCACTGACCTGTCTGTGCCCAGACAATGGCCTGAGAGGTAAAAAGGACAGATACTAAATAAAAACAACTCGGGAAACCTCCAAACTAACTTTCTGCCATTAAGGTTCTTCTCCGAAGAACCTTAATGGCAGAAAGTTAGTTTGGAGTACATTTAGGGCAAGAGGGATGAATTCCATTTGAAAAGCAGAAGATATATGAGATGAGATGTTTCCAGGGCAGAACTCTGACCAGACAGTGAGCCATTGTTTGCCAATGAATATATTTTTCCACTGAATCATTTAAGCAGACTGATCTATTAAGAATCATAAGGCAATGATTTTGGGACTGAAGTACCTTTATGATTCTTGTGCACTGTAAAGGCAAGTCTGTGAAATGTACTAAAAGTTGGGATGATCTTTGAAAAAACTAAAGAATTCTAGACAAGTGTGGAAAGTTAAAAAATAGGGAAAGCACACAGTTATGAGGTTAGTGCCTGACTTTGGAGTTCTAATTGCTGTATTTTTGATAAGAACTTAGGTAAGAAGTCAACATATCCAGAGCAGTTTCTTTCTTTATAAGAATACATTCTGACTCTACCTAAATGATTTTCCTAAAATATATATATGTGTATATATATATATATGCATATATATGCATATATACATATATATATATATGACTATGGCCTCTACTATTCAACAAATTTCAATGGCTCCCTAAAGTCCTCTGTTTTGTATTTAAATTTCTTCACACCCAGGTCACATCCTGCCTCTCCAGCTATATTACACATTAGTCCCCTCTGCACACACTATGATACTGTCAGTCTAGTCTTCTTACTGTTCCAAGTACTTAACATAAGATTTCCTATCTACCAATCTTTGTACTACCTGTCCCCCATACCCAGAATTCACTATATCCTTACCTCTCTCTACCTCTTGAAACCACTGATTTTCTTCAAGACTCAGTACAAGTGCCATCCCTTACATGAAGCCTTTCTTTATAATTCCACTTACTAGCCTCTCCTCACAGCTTGCAAAGTGACCTTGTATCTGGTTTGTGTAGACCTGTACTACACGGTGCAGTAGAGAGAGTGCTGGGCCTAGAATCAGGAAGAACTGAATTCAAATCTGGTCTTAGATGCTAGGCAAATCACTTAACCCTGTTTACCTCAGTTTCTTCATCTGTAAAATAAGCTGGAGAAGGAAATGACAAACCACTCCAGTATCTTTGCCAAGAAAACCCCAAATGGGGTCATGAAGAGTCAGACATGACTGAAACGACTGAACAACAGCATATTCCATATCTCAAATTAAAATTGCCTTGTGTTCCCATTGAAAGTACAATTTCTGGCACAAAGAAGGCACTTAAAAATAATTGATTGACTGAGTGACCAAAAGTACTTTAGAATATTAAAACTTAGTAGGAAAAGTGAGTAAACTAGTCCCACAAACAGAATGGTCCTATAGTCCTAGCATACTATACAGAATAAAACATTTTACAAATACTATCAGCAGCATTAAAACTGATTGAAAAGTCATTTAATAAATTTGTTGCACCCTTTGTCACATAAGCAGGAGTTAGTAAATAAAAACCAAGACTCAATTCCAACCTTTTACTGTGTAATACTAATACAATAAGGCAATCTTATAAATAATAAAATAATTTCGAGCGCTCTAATCAAATCGTCTGTCCAATTCACCACCGACCTGAAGCAACTTGTATCTTTTCTGAAAGGGTCAGAAATGAGTGAGAGAGAGAGAGAGTGTGTGTGTGTGCGTGCGTGTGTGTGTGTGTGTGTGTGTGTGTGTGCATGACTTTGCACGTGTGCATGTGTGTTTCTGTGGTCCAACAAGCGTGGGTAGGCAGTATAGCACTTCAAGTGAGGACAAGTCTCCCTAATACCAGCCTTGCTGCCCCATGACAAATAAATCATTCTCATTCCTGCCTTTACAGAAACTATTTTCCCCACATAGAATCAATCAATTAATAATGTTTAAGTATACACACTATGTGCTCCACTCTGTAGCAGATATAGGAGCCACAGACAGATGGCCCTTGCCATCACAGAGATTAAGAATTATGTTGAGAACACAAGCCTACCTCATGTGAAACAGCAAGAAACCAAAAAACCAAATACCACACAATATTAGTAAAGTGCCCAACTGAATGGTATAACCTACAAATGCTACAGACATTCAGAGAAGAGGAAAATCAATGAAGGTTAAAGTTACGGGTGAATTTTTTACAAAGACTGTGAGGCTTAAGATAGGCCACGTTGTAGGACCACAAGATTTTAGAGCAGAAAGGGATGTTAAGAATCAATCAATCAATAAGCATTTATGTGCTTACCAAGGGCCAGGCACTACACTAGGAACTGGGGATACAAAAATAAAAGAGTAACATTCCCTGCCCTCAGGGAGTTTACATTCTATCAGAGTAAGCAATATGTTCAAATACGAGTTCAAATATGAAATCGATACAACGTGATTTTGAGGGCAGGGGGCTAGCAACGTGAGTGGATTAGCAGCTTCATGCAGAAAGTGGTGCTTGAGCTGAGACTTCTAAATCCAGTCCCTTCATTGTGCAGATGGGAAAACTACAATTCCAACAAAGGGAAATGATATGACCTTGGGGTCGTAGTCAGTGACAGAACTGAGGCTCAAACTCCGCTCTGCTGACCCTTAATCCAATGTTCTTTCCATTACATCATGATTCCTCTCCTCGAAGCACGGGGAGGCCTAGAGTCGGTAGAAGAAGGGTGAACATCCCCACTGGAATGTGGCTGGGATGCATTCCTTCTACTGCCCCCTCAACACGAGTCTTGTGCATGACAGCATGTTAAACTACTCTAGCTGAGCTAGGGATCTCTCTCTTTTCAGTATTCTTATAACCCTTTTAGTCTATACAAAGCAATTTAGCACAATTTTATTCCATTCTGGTCTGGACCTGTGATTTCTTTGATGTTGGTAATTCTCAGTGAGGAGACTCCCTCTACCTATACAGACTGGTATCTTTTCTGCAAGTCTTAAAGAGTTACCTCAGGCATTGAAAGGTTAGGGACTAGATCAGAGCCACAAAACAGCAAGGGTACATGGGTGCCAGTAGATACTGCCTTTCACTAGCTGAGTGTTAGAATTTCAGTGTGAACATTTACAATCTTGGAAATCAACAAATGCCATAATCATGGCTTGATTTATGATTTTGTTAGTTGTCTGGACATAAGAAAATAATGGGGAAAATTTTTAATAATGTAGATTAAGCTTAAAAGCATGCCATGCTATTTTCAGAAAGCTGGCTGTTAAACATTTCCCAGCATATCTCCAAATAGTAGGTACATAGCAGAGGAAAGATTTAAACCAGGCCACTTCTGCATGTACTATGTTACACTGCCTCTCTATCTTATATATTGACACAAATTTAGAGAATCCACCCCAAATGTGCACGAGAACCATTTGTGTCCAAACTGTGGTGCAACATTTCGAGTTCGTATTGGTCTGATCACCAGTTGGACAATTTGAAACCTGACTCTGGCATAGTGATGTCACTTTGGTCCTCTTTGAGAATGAAGGACAACAATTAACCATATATTGACTTTATACACCGAAAGTTATTCTAATTGTTTCATCTGTATTAGTTCAAGGAGGGGAGTACTAGGTTTATAATTCTCTTTTTTCCTCTCTTCCCCTAGCACCTATTATTACTAGGAACTCAATATTCATCTACCCCTTCAGACATTAAGTATCACCTATATGCAAGACAGAGAGAACATGTCATAGTGGACAAAATGCTGGGCTTGGAATCAGGAAGACCTGTATTCAAATGCTCTCTCTTCACCTCCCACTAGCTGTATAACCCTGGACAAGTCAAACAACCTCTACATGCCTCAGGCAACTCTCTAGGATTTAGTAAATAAATCACAGACAGATTGCTATCTATATGGGAGGTGGGCATTGGGTAGAAATTCACCTCATCCACCTATGATGTATGTGTTAGGCACAATGCTAAATGCTGTAGTAGAGTAGTAGAAAGATAAATAAAAAACTGTCCCTTCTCTCAAGGAGGTTATAATCTAGTCTCAAGTCAGTAAGATACTTGTCTCTTTGAGGGCAGGTAAGATTTCATTTTTGTCATTCTATCCCTAGCACAATCCAATACCTGACACACATTAGGAACTTAATACATTTTTAGTGATTGATTCATTGATTAGCTGAAGCCTCAGCTGCCCTGTCCAGGTCTAACGTTTCGGGGGAAAGTTGTATGTTTAGTCTAATCACAGCGCCTATAACCAGGGATAGGTTTGTGATGTGATAGTGTCTGTGGAGAGAATGACAACTTTCACCTCAAAGGCATTCATTACCTCATTGAACTTGGGGAAAGCTGGTCCCAAGCTGCCCTTGTCTGACTAGCCTCTATCTTTCAGGCACTACAAGTGTTGGAAAGATGAATGCAACAGCACCCAGGTCTTTTTCTTTTGGTCTTTAATCCAAAAATATTACTGAATTATTGTTAATAGATTTATGCAAATATATTTTGAAAAAGATAATTTGGAATCTGCTTACCCACTTGACTGTTTTGTGTGATAGGTCTGAATTTTGCACTGAAGCACAATCTGAGGGTTATTTCAGCATTCTTGTTTAACAAACTGATCTTTTCAGGGGTAAATGAAGCTTCTATGGAGACATCAGCAATACTCTGTGACCTGAAATATATAAACAAACCTGGATTGATGTTATTACTGACAAAGCAGAAAGAACACCAGACTTGGAAGTCAGACAACCTAGGTTCAAGCTCTGGTACTGTCACTCACAAGCCAGGTGCCTTGGGCAAGTCACTACATCTCTGAGCCTCAGTTTCCTCATTAACAAAATGGGCATGCATAGTGACAATGATAAGAGAGATTGGAACCTGGGGCTCCCAAGTTCTTTGTAATCTGCCATAACATACCCTACATTTTCATTTGCAATACATGGCACAGGAAACCTACCGCATAAAATGCACAAAATGCCACAGATTAGGTGGCATGGCTGTTGTGTGTACATCTGTGCACGTAAACCAGATAATCCCATGTACCAAAGTGACTGCTCTTTGGTTGGTACTATAAAGTACTATGGCACTACTATGAAGTAATGTCATCCATTCCTACCAATTTAATTATCCAAATGATAGTCCGTTTCAATCTATCACCTGAGGAGTCACCACACATATTTCTACTGTATTGTCAGAGGCCAAAAAATTTTAGGAGCTCCTATTTTTGAATGAATGGCTGTCAATGAAGCATCATGGTATGGGGACAGGGAGCCTGGGTTGGGGTAGAGAGGAATCCTATAAAAATATCAGCCTTGGAATAAGGAGACCAGGGTTGAAGTCCCAGCTCTGTCTCTTACTAGCTGTGTGACAGTGGGCAACCCTTTCACCTCTGGGCTTCACCTCAACTTCTACATCTGTAAAACTGAAGTGTCAAGCTCTCATCTCAAATATTCTATGATCAAGGGCCAGTTTGTGAGTCATGCCAGAAAGGCAGACACAACCCATTTTTGATTTAAAAAAATGTTATCACTCAGTTTAATCACATCCCAGGCATGAGAATTAGGTAAGAAAAACTCTTGGCTGTTTACAAAAGTCAACCATGAAGGCTAAATGCTGACCACTGGGAACATCCAAATGGATGAACCTCAGGCACTGAAAGCCATTCCAAAGAGGATCTCAGAAATATTCTTGAGCAACAAAATATGTTCTTAGCATTTGCTTGACTGTAAAGGCACTGGTGTGTTGTTTAAAAATAAAACAAAAGAAAACACTGATTTTTATGTACCTGCAATCTTTCAAAAGAATGTGATACCTTTTCAGCAATGTAGCCTACCAAACTGTCTCTATTTTAAAAGTCACTAAATGTTCTCCAAGAATAATTTCCATAAAAAGATGAATTTGATACTGTAATTTTCAAAACCCATTTAATTCTCTCAAACCTGAAGTAAAATAGCATTAGTAATGTCAAGCACTGAGACTAATGTTATATACGGAACCAGTGGAATAACATTTTCCAGCATTTAAGCTTCTTGGACCCAAGTCATCATTTACAATGTATTTTTCAACTGTGACAAATAGAAAGACTGAGCCAGATTCTCCTCAGGACTGTTTCTTCCGGCTCTCTGCTTCAATCTGACTTCATTTATTCCCTCACTCGCCTTATGGGGACAATCTAGTCCAGTGTGTATTTCTGGCTTCTGAATCATATGGCCCTTGAATTCCTCCTATTGTTCTCCAGCCCCACAATTGCTACAGAGGCCAGTTTCAAGGTCAAGCCAAATGAAATAAAAGTCATTTGTACATAAAAACTGAAAACAAGAATACCCCCATCATTCCACTGGAAGATAAAATCTGCTCATACTATTCAGATTTTCCATATTCTCAATGTAAAACCTCTTCTTGCATGGTACAATGGAAAGAGTATTGGATTTGCATTCAAATCTTGGCCCTGCCAGGTACCAGCTCATCACTGAAGGCTCAGTTTCTTCATCTGTAAAATGAAGATAACAGTGCTGGCACTACCAACCTCACAAGGCTATTTATAATAATAAAAATAGGTAGTATTTATAAAGCACATTTAGTTTGGGAAAAGTGCTTTACAAATGTTATCCGTTTGATCCTCACAACAACCCTGAAAGGTAAGTGTTATTGTTATTCTCATTTTAGAAATAATGAAACTGAGTCTGAGAGGTTGTTACTAGGTCACAAAGCCAGTAAGTGTCAGGCAGAATTTGAACTCATCTTCTTGACTCTAGTCACATACTTGTACTGTCCACTTTGCCACTAGATGCTTCGTAAAGTCATATACTGCTGTATGATTGTAAGCCATTATGGTTAATAAGGAAACTTGCATTCAGTGAACTGGAAGATAAGGAAACACTTAGAGGTAACTTGGACTAATGTTGAGAACCAAGCTCTACATAATAGTCCAGTTTTAACACTTGTGATTCAACATACACTTAGCTCTTCAATGCAGAGGACTCACACTTCTCAAGCCTGTTTTTACTCACCAAGAAATAACAAAATGCAAGCTCTGATGTTTATACCATGGTTCCTATATTTTACTATTGCCACCTTGCAAATGTGAGGTCTATCCCACATCAAGTTGTCTTATCTTGCATAAACTTCTGAAACCAAAACTCTACCACAATATCCCTTACTATAATTAAGCTGTCCCTAAGCATTTATTAAGATAGGAACTAGACCTCTATTTCCACTGGTGTAGGGATCGCCATAAGGTAACTCTCTTTACCAAGGTGGGTCAGCACCTTCTCTGCAATTTACAGACTTACAGAGCACCAAGAGGATTAATAATTTGCTCAGGGTCACACAGTATGTATCAGAGGTGTTATCTGAATCCAGGTAATCCTGAGGCCAGTCCTCCATACATTACATTAGAGATACAAAGACAAAAATAAAGCAGTACCCACCCTCAAGATGTTTATATTTTATCTGCTTGTTAAAAAATATTTTCACCTGGGGGAAAGGGAAAAAGGGAAAAGTCCCTGGTCCAATGGAAGCTAAAAATTTTCACTGACTCACCAGAGTTGAACCACTTTTCCAAAGGCACCAATGGATATGTCAGTGATTGAATCTCCATTCAGATCTTCATAGCCATCTAATGCTCTCCCAAAATACTGGAGCCGATTCCTAAAGGCAGGATCTGACCCTAATATTTTCTGGAAATAAGCATATTTGATAATTAGAAGATGATATTTGTAAAGTGCTTTGTACACCTTAAAGCATTATAAATGCTAGTTATTATTATATTTGCATTCTGTGGAAACCAGCTGCTACTGTCACAGAGAAGAGATAGCTTCCATCCTTCCCACCTCTTGACAGAAAGAAGTGATGGACACAAGATACAGAATAAGACATGTAGTTTTGTACAGTGACAATATGAGTATTTGTTTTGCTTAATTGTTCATGTTTATTACAAGGGCTATGTTTTGCTTTATTTTTTCCACATTGGAAGTAGGTGTGTGGGAAGACGGGGGGGATAATGAAAGAAAGAAAAAGCAGAAAAGAGAGGAAGAAAGGAAGGAGGAAAGGAGGGAGGAAGGGAAGGTAAGGAAGGAAAGGAGAGAGAAGGAAGAGGGGAGAAGGAAGGGAAGGAGAAAGAAAGAAAGAGAAAGGAGAGGAGAGGAAAGAAAACAACTAGCTTTCCACTAAAGAATCAATGTGCATGTTAACATTAACTCATAAATTTAAAATATACAGGGATGTCATCATGGCAAGATTTACCTGAGAGTATTTTGTTCGTATAGTCCCCTGATGTCCATTGTAAATGTAAACAGCTCCACAGTTCTCATTTTCAAGAGGTGAGCCCACTACAACATCATTAAAACCATCCAAATTAATGTCTGATAGAGCGGCAATTGCTGAGCCAAACCGGGCATTTTCTAAACCTAGAGGGCCTTCAAGGAATCGATGCTGATTCAAAATTCCCTTTTGGGAAGAGGAAAGGATAATTGATTAAAATAAATCATGCTTGCTATGCATTAGGAATCTATCCATAATGACTTCCAAACCAAGTTCCAATACATAAAATTTTAAAACATCATTAAAATTTTAGTGGCAAAAAATATACTCTGAGTACCAGAATTTCCTTCAAGTAAAGATACAACTCAGTTACATGTTCATAAACTAAACCTTGTTTTCTTTATTTTAGCCTATTAGACAACTTAGCATTGAACATTTACAGCTCCTGGGAAGTTATTACATGTCCTTTAAAAACATCAAGATGAGGACGACTGTTGTCCAGCTTTTTCAGCAAATTTAACATTATGCATCTTCCATAGAGCACAGACTCTTTGGCAGCCCCTCTGTAGTACCCTGCCTCCGGGTATTGACTCAGTAGGCACTTGTGTTCCTTTTTTATACCTTTTTTATGCCTTGAATCATATTTGCTGTTGTTTAGTAATTTTCAGTCATGTCCAACAACCTTATTTGCTTTTTTCTTAGCAAAGATACTAGAGTGGTTTGCCATTTTCTTTTCATTTTACAGATGAGGAAACTGAGGCAAACAGGAGTAAGTGACTTGTCCAGGGTCATACAATCAGTAAGTATCTGAGGTTAGATTTGATCTTGGGAAGATGAGTCTTCTTTCTGATTCCATGACCAGTGCTCTATCCATTGTGCCACACAGCTGCCCACTGAACTGCATTATTTTGTAATAAAACTTAAGTTCAGTTAAGTGTTCTGACTTACAGAACTGGGAAATAACAAGTCGGGCAGGTTAAGATATTGACCACGTGAGTTAATTTTTTCCCTCTTCAATAGACCAGAGGACATTTCTGAAAACTACAGCCATCTCTCCAGTATTATTTCTTTTTGGATTACAGAATAACCCTGTCCAAAATCTCCTATAGGCAAGAATCTTAAGATTTTACAGATTCTTTAGCTTTTGGGGCTGCTTTTGGGTTTTGAAGAATTTGCTGTGATCCAGTGGTGTTCAAAAAGTTCCTTTGGTAATAGACATTGGAAAAGATTATGCTTCAAAACCTTAGAAATGAGATCCTTAGCCTCTTCTGCTATCAATTCCGAGAATTTATATTTGAAGTGTTTTTGGCTATAAGAAGAGTCAAGAAGACCTGTCATCTCTCACCTCAGACACACATCTGGCTATGTCTCCATGGCAAGTTATTTAAGCTCTCAGTGCTCTGGCTAACTCTGCAAAGCTGGAAGCTGCAGAGAAGGTGATGACCTGAATTGGTAGAGATGGTTTGCTCATCTGGAAATTCCCTATACCAGTGAAACCACATATGTAGTCCTTATCCCCATCCATGACCTATTACACTAAACAAATATATTACATAATTAGAGCTGGTGAGGAGCCAACTCTATCCAACATAGTGGATAGAGCTCTGGGCCTGGAATCAGGAAGACCTGGCCTCAGATAATTACTAGCTATGTGACCCTGAGCAAGTCACTTAATCCTGTTTGCCCCAGTTTCCTCATCTGTCAAATGAGCTGGAGAAGGAAATGGCTAATCACTCCAATACTTCTGCCAAGAAAACCCCAAATGGGGTCATGAAGAATCAGATGTGATGAGATGACTGAACAATAAAAGAGTCGGTGAAGAAAAAAAAAGTTTTTCTTTTGCCCTCATTTCAATTTTATAACCATGGAGTTTCAGTGCAATCTTTTTCTGTCCTGAATTACAGCTTCTGCTAATTTCAAGGCTAAACATTTCAAACTCAAAGCTAATTAAATACCTACTATGTGCAAAGCACTATGGTAGGTACTAGGGATACAGAGACTAAAATGAGAGTATCTGCTTATATTCAAGGATCTAATGTTCTACTGGAGGATTTGATATATGTGTATAAGGATGGGGGCCAATTCAGTCAAATCAATTACCCACCCCACTTAAGGTAAAGATAATATCTTACTTCCTGACCCCTTTGTCAGGAAATTACAATGAATCAATCAGTGATGTGAACTTGGTGAAAACAGGGCCCAGGCACTTTTATCGAAAGTCAATCAATCAAAGGCATAACAATTGTAATGCAATAGGATGTCTGCTCAGATTGATTGAGGAACTTAGTCATGCCTTACAGGGCTTATATAAAGAAACACTTTGTTAGTTTTAAATCTAGTTTTTTTTTTAGTGAGTAAAAATCATGAGAAAGCAGTTCCAGCCAAGTTCCTAAAAAGGAATCACTTGGGGAGGGGAAAAGGGAGAAAAGCATTGGCCATGGTCTTCTCCTTCCCCTACCTCAACCACAGGAAGACCGTGTGAACTTCACAAGGGCAGAGGATTTGGGATTTCCCTTTAACCTCTCAGTGCCCCAGAACAGTTAGTGCATGGTCGATCTCAGGATCTAAGATCAGATTAGATACATCTCAGGCAGGTAGCTTAAAACCCAGAAAAGTTCCACTGTACCTAAGGGGGCATGTTGAGGAATCTGGACAAAAGGACTTTGAAGAGTACTGAGTTTTGTCATATGTGCTCTCTAAGCCTGAGTTCACTTTCCCCTGGACTTTGTATATGTTGTTGTGAGAGTGTCATAGACTTTTGAGGCTATGTTTTATACCAAGTCTTCTTATTATATACTACTTAATAAACACATTTTTGCTGTTTAGTCATCTTTCAGTCATGTCTGACTCTTTGTGACCCCTTTTGGGGGTTTTCTTGTCAAAGATCCTGGAGTGTTTACCATTTCCTTCTCCTGCTCATTTCACAGATGAGCAAACAGGGTTAAGGGACTTGTCCAGCCTCACACAGCTAGTAAGTGTCTGAGGCCAAATTTGAACTTAGGAAGATGAGTCTTCCTGACTCCAGGCCTGGCAATGTATCCACTGTACCACCTAACTGCCCCAGTAAATACACGTAACTAAAAGCTAATTAAGCCTGGCTGACTACATTATATCAAATATTAATCATGGGAGAAAATACATGATTCCTGGTTTATGATCTACAGAATTAAAAAGATCTCAACTACTCAGGCATTAGCCTCTATTTGCCTACCCCTTGGGGACTCAAACTATCAGTGTGAGTTGGGATTGGGAGATTAGCCCTAGAACATGTGCTACATATGAATATTAAAAAAAATACATGGTAACTTGCAAAAGGAGAGAACACTAACAATTAGAGGAAATCCAGAAATGTTTCTCATAAGAGGTGGCACCTGAGCTAAACCTTCAAGGAAGTTAAAGATTCTAAGAGATGGAGTTGAAGAGGAATGACATTCCAAGTGTGATGAGACAGATGAGTGACAGCAGAGATGGCCAACAGAATGGAACTGTATCAGCTGGCAGATCAATGCTACTGGAGAGTAGGTTTTGAGGAGGGACTCTTAATGAGTGTAGAAGGGTAGGTTGGAGTCAGATTGTGGAGTGGAGTGCTTTAAACATTTGTATGAAGATTTGTATTTTATCCTTAAGATAAACAGGATGAACTCGTGGTGAAGGTCTCTTAAAATCTTTAAGAATTTAAAGTAAATAGAACATATTAATTTAGACTTTCATTTTAAAAGTCAAACAGCAGCACAAATTTTGGCATATAATGGAATATATTGGAATATAATGGAATATTTGGAATATATTGATATCTATTGGATGGAATATAATAAAATAATATTTTATCATAAGAAAAGACAGTTATAAAGAGCATAGTAAAAATAAAGATGGGAAGATTTGTATGTAAGAGCTAAGTAAGAAAACCAGGAGGACAATATACTTAGTGGCTATAATCACATATGTCAAAGCAACACCAAAAAGCAGCTGAACTCAGATTAATTAAAATGGCAGATCTGGATCACAGACAAATACTTACCCCTTTTATCCTCTTAGTAGAGAAGTGAGGGACTCCAGGTGTGGAATTCATGTACCTGTCACATGTATATGTATGTATGTGTGTGTGTGTGTGTGTGTGTGTGTGTGGAGTGAGGTTGTTGATTAATTTTACTTAACTATTAATCTTCATTACGAGGGAGGTTTCAATGGGGTTGGGGAAATATATGGAGAAATAAATGTGGTGTAAAAAACAAAAAGCATTAATAAAACTTTTTTTTAAAGTGAAACACATATAGAGAAGCATAAAGTTGCCAATTTCTGCCAATTAGATTGTATCATCTTTAAAAGTATAACTGGTTCTTATTTCATCTTTGCAAACCCGAGTGCCTAGCACTTTCTTTCTTTCTCTTTTTTTTAATGTTCCAAACCTGTGATTTCATTAGTGTGTGCATTTGTGGAGGGCAGGGCAGGGGACAGGGTATAGGGAGGAGGAGGAGAGGAGCAGGTGGAATAGAGGGGGCTTCTCATATGGAAATTCCCTCCAAATGCAGAACAGCATTTTCTCTGTGTTTTACAGTCCTGAAGAACTGCCTTGGGCACTGAGAAGTTAAGAAACATTATCCAGTGGTTGCACATGCAGTGTATGTCAGAAGCAGGATTTGTATCCAGCTCTCCCTGACTCCAAGACTAGACTTTTACTCACTATACCTTGCTGATTTTCATAAACATAGGCATTTGTTTGTTGAATTAAACTGCCCAGAGAGAGGAATATCTTATAAAAGACATTGTTTGTCTTCTTATTTTGTGACAAGATTGAAAAATGGTTCAAGACTTCATACCAGAGAAAACAAAAAAAACAACAAAAAAAACCCCTCTCTCCTTACCCTTAATGTTTGGCTAGATTGATCTCTCTCTCTCACTCTCTCTCCCTCTTTCCCTCCCCCCCCTCCTCTGTCCCCCTGCCCTAGTCATAGAAATTAGTTCATTACTGACCTCTAGTAAAGTATCAAGTGATACTTTCTCCTCTGACATGTTGGCAAACAAGAGTATAAAGTTTTTGACACAGAATTGTACTGTCTGAAACTCTGGCATTTTTGTGAAAATTTTAAGAAGTAGATGCAGCATTTTTCTACATCTCACTTGCTATACTATTTCAGATTGGTTATAGAGTCCCCAGAGTTGTATAAATAACTTTAGTGCAAATATGAACACTTCTGTTAATCTTAGTCAATTACTTAGGGTGACATGATCAGCTATTTTTCCAGCTCTAAGAATCTAAGAGTGAAATTGGCATAAACTCACAAAAATAAACTACATTCTTCACTAAACAGATTTCAGATTCTGTTTCCACCCCACCCCCCTTTCCCTTCTATATCCAATTAATTTGCTAGGTCATCAGTGAACCTATTCTCTTTTATTTTTATTTTTTTCTTTGACTATACTTAACACTCATCTACTGCTTTAGTTCATCAGGGATCATCATATATATGCATTCACTGCATGCAGGCCTGGAATATAAAGCCCATGGTTTTTCAGGGATCTAGCACACACTACCAAATTTTATGTGGAAGGACTGGAAGTCCTATGAGCTGGACATATAACTAACTCTTACACCAAGAAATGGAATTTCCTGAAAAACTAATGCAGAATACATCTGGGTTAATATAAAAATTTCCAAAGTGCCTGATGCAACTATTCCTCACTGTAAAATGATGATAATGGGAAAGTAAGAATTAAGGAAAAGAAAATTATAGACTGCTGCTGCTGCAACACTTGCATGTAAGTGTACCCCCTTTTAGGGAAATGGCACTAAGCTAGGCACCATCCATAAAACTAAGAGCAAAATTAAGTTGTGTGAGTTTGTAAAATATATCTTCACAGCTGCATGCTATTAAGTGAATAAAACATAAGAAAAGCAATTACCACTTAGTAGTTGAAGATCTTTCCCAGAACAGATGAATTTTCTTTGAATGTTGCTATGTGGAATTAAATCTAATTATTTTTTCTATAGCCTTACCTTTGTGATAGTGAACAAGTAGACCTTTCCTTCCTCTTTCTTAAGGTCATTCATGAACATTGGTGCCCCCACCAAAAGCACATCTGTAACAGTATCTCTGTTTACATCAACAGAACACACCACACTGCCAAAGTAGGAGCCAATCTGAAATGAAACACATTGATATTAAGATTCTGACCTTCATATGCTACTTTTACTCATCTACGGATTGGGACACTTCCTCATCCTAGCACCTTTAAATTCTGGCTCTGCATGCACTATCCCTGCTAATAAGCATCAGGGTTCTGGAAAGGAGATGCCATGTCTGTAAGGTCGTCTACCATTATTTCTAGTGTGTCCAGATTTACTATGTTTCCATTCCTAGCTGGAAGCATGAATGCTTGCACTTAAATAACTCCCCACATAGAAAAGTGGAATATTTTAGGCTGGGTTTTAACAACAACCAAAAAAAAACCCTATCCTTAAAATTATAGAAGACATAGAACTTTGCAAAAAATGTTTTCATTACTTCCCTTATTTTAATCTCCTGAGATGCAATGTTGTATAGTGGTTAGAGAACTGTCTTGGAAGTCAGGAAGCTGGTTTCCAACCTCATCTAAGACATTCACTAGCTGTGTAACTGTGGGCAAGTTACGTAACCTCTGGTCTCAGTTTCCCAATCTGGAAAACGAGGAGGTTGGAATCAGTGACTCATAAGACAGTATAAAATCTATGATTCCATGACCTGGCAAAGCCCTTCCCCAACCAGGGATATGACCTTGGTAGTGTACCTGCTGCTGTCACATGGCTCGTGTGTAAACACGAGTCTGTAAAGCCAAAGCACCACAAACTTAGGTCACCAATCAAAACGATGGGACTTACCTGGTCACCTCTGTGAGACTGAATGATTGTGGCATTACCATCAGCATCAACACTATACATTACTACTTGGCCAGTATAATTTGCCCGGGGAGCACCAGCAACAAAATGGACACTGTTAGCAGTAGAAATAACTGCAACAGAATATCCTAGGAAAGAAAAAGACACAGGCAAATACTTAGTAATTCTAGCAATAAATGAGGGCATTGGACCAGAGGACCGGCCTCCAAGATCCTTTCCAGCTCTAAATATAAGATCCTATGATTAACTTTGTATATGTTTTATTGTTTTATTTACATTAATATTATTTGTTAATAAGATTAATAGTGTAATAATATTTACATTAATGTGTTTTTATTATGTGTATTTACCTATATGTGCGCATGTTGTTTGGCCATTAGGCTATATCAGGGCAGTGACCCTGATATAGAGATTTTTGTATCTCTAACAGATAGCATAATACCTAAGATATTGGAACCTACAACGAGGTTGCAGGGTGGACAGTCTTGGAACTGGAGTCAGGTAGACCTGTGTTCAAATCCTGCATCAGATACTAAGCAGCTTTTTGCCCTGGTTGGGCAAGGCACTTAACCTCTGTTTCAGTTTCTTCATCTGTCAAATGGGGATATTGATACTATCCACCTCCCAGATAAAATGCAATAATAATTGTAAAGCACTTAGAAAACATTAAAACCTTATAGAAATGCTAGCTAGTCAGAAGGAATAAGTAGATACATTTGTTGATTGCAGAATATTTTAAAAGATAATGTATGTCGAGACAATAAGAAAGCAAACCATTAGGCATCAAGTTTTGATCAATCATTTAAATTTATTTATCAAAATTGGACAATGTTTAGTTATAGCACATGGTTACCAGAAGTCTGGACTTTATTGTAGATGGAAAGTTTGCTTCTACATTTTCTAGGTCAAGTTGAAGTTCATTTATTGTCCAATTGGAAGAACTTCCTAGTGAGGACTCTATCTATGTCTAATAAACCAGACATCCAGATTTGGGCCAAATTGAACTGATTCCAACTTTTCAGTGTGCTATCCCCTAACCTGGAAAACATTCTCTCTTCTCTACAAAATTTCATGTCTCTAATCTTGGTGAAAACTGGTTCCTTTCCTGATAAACTCTACCATGTCATGTTATTTGCATGTTAATTGTAAAATATGTGCCTCCCTTCTCTGAACCTGCACTTATAGGCTTTCTATGTGTTCCTAGGCAAGTTCATTAATATGCCTTGTTTGCATAATGGATACCTTATCATTGACACACAGGTGGTTTTAAAGCAAAACTAACAAGTAATGACTTCTGGAAATTTCTTCCAGTCTTAGGAATCTATGAAATTGACTTAACATGAAGCAAAAAAAGTTAGACTGAATGGACTTAAAATGAACTTCCTCCCAAAACTGTGAGACACTAGAAAAGGTCGTTGGTGAGGGGAAGGGAAGGGTAGTAGTACAGAGAGAGAAGATTTTTGAATTCATCTGCCTAGAATGGTATCTGTACAGATAGGTTGAGTGATTTGTGCCAGGAACTCACTGTACTGAAAGTTAGGAACTCCTTAGAAACAACCTGGCATCTATTACTTTTTCAGTAAAATGAGTATGATAGAATTCCCCCAGCTGGCACTTTGACTTGAATTCCCACATGACCAAAAGTTTATGATTTTATAAAAAACAATTAAAGATGCTTAGAATTGTGTCAGATGTCTGAGAGAAAAGCAAATAGTATATGACCTCCATTCACTAAGTGACATAAATGTGTGTGTATGTGTGTGTGTATGAGAGATACAGCCAGAGAGAGAG
>NW_020954550.1:24401631-24463220 GCF_900497805.2 Vombatus ursinus
ACACAGAGAAACAGAGACAGAGAGAGAGATGAATAAACATCAGGTATCAAAAAGGAAAATATTTGTAAAAGTAGCTACACTTTAAATGGCATTTCAAAAAGGAGAAAGAAAAAATAAGGAGCCAGGAAATTGCATGGTATAGTGGAAAAAACGTGTATCTTGAGTCAGAGAATCTGGGTTCAAATCCTACTTCTGGCACTTACTACATGTGGGCAAAATCACATAACCTGCTCACTCCTATTAATCTATAAAATGAGACAGTTCAACTAGGTGCCCCTGAAGTATGCCCCATCCCCTCCAGCTCTAGGTCCATTGCCTATGAAATGACTCTGATATACATATTTTAAGGAAAACAAAAGAATTCTTATAGGCCAAAAAAGATTTTGTTGAGATCAGGAGGAATGTTCCAGATATCAAGCATATTTTAAGTATCCAAAATCATGACTAATTTTCTAAGGGTAATTTGTGCAAAACAATAGATTACTAGGAAAAAATAAAGTCTAGGTGAGAATTTGTTCATAATGAACATTTACAATAAGAAGAAATGCGTCAAATAATTTTTAAAAAGGTAAAAATTTTATCATAGCAATCCAAAGAGACACATGTAAATAGACTAAAAGAAGCTTCATCTAAATATAGAGTCCCGGGGAGCTAAATTCTTGCCAGATGACAATCAAGAAAAGGTAGCTCGAATGGGTCTGGGAGCACTCATCATCTGACCATGAGGATGTTTGTACTAGGGAGTGGGAGGCTGCCAAGAAAGTCTGCCAGAGCTTAACTTTTCTCATACTCACTGGGTAGACACTGGTAGAGCAGATTGGCTAGAAAGATGGAATTGACTAGGAGTCTTTCAGCACTTACCTTAGAAGCTTCTGGCTGAGACCACAGAAAAAAGTAGGTCATATATGGGTATAAAATAAACACATTAAAAGGGAGGAATAGGTCCTTCCCACCTCAGGTCCTCTAACATGAACACCCATGGGGGCAAAAGGCCCAAGAACTCCATATTATATGGATATTACCCACTCCAACCGTTGCCAGGGATGATTTCTTCCATTTTAGGAGGCAAAAAGCAACAATACACTCATGATCCTAATGTTCCAGCAGCTCCTGAAAGTTTTGGGGTCCCATAACAATATTCCAGGGCAGCTAGGTGGCTCAATGGATAGAGCACCAGGCCTGGAGTAAGGAAGACCTGAGTTCAAATCTGGCCTCAGATACTGGCTATGTGACCCTGGGTAAGTCACTTAACCCTATTTGCCTCAGTGTCTTCATCTGTAAAATAAGCTAGAGAAGACAACAGCAAACCACTCCAGCATCTCTGTCGAGATAACCCCAAAATGGGCTGACAAAGAGTTAGACGTGATTGAGAACAACTGAACAATGACAAGACAATATTCTATCATCTCATAGTGAGGTACAGCCTGAAAGTCTGGAAGACCTAGGTTCATATAGTTTCTCATACAGACTGGTTGTATTTAACCAGGGGTGTTGTAAGGCTCAAATGAATGCATGTAAAGTACTTCACAAACTTTAAAGTGTTACATATATGTCTATTATTATTATTATTAATCTATAGTTACCAGGCTTCTATTTTGGTGATGACTTCATTCAGGAGAGCTTTCTACACTCCTGATGAGCTTGAGCAAGGTTTATAGAGCAATACAGGGGTGTGCTGGTAAATATTTAACAACTGGGCTCTCTGGGGATTATGCAATATATTTTAAGTTTAATCTGCAGTCAATCTGCACCAGACAATCAACAAAAATAAATTAAACCTTGATTTGTAGTGACTTTATGAGGTATAAATGCTCACACTGAAAATTGAATGATCTGAATCCCAAGCCAGTTAGAGCAGACTATAGCACACACCTGTGTGTGATCTGAGTGAATTACTTAACCTCTCTTGGTACACTAGGCAAATGTTTTAGATTCTAAGTTGCAGAATAGTTGTCAATTTGCAATTGTGGAGGAAGTCTCCTCACTAGGCTTCCAAATGGACTGACTGCCTCCCCAATCCCCATTCCTTCAAATTGTTTATAATCTAATGCATAAAGCCAAACTGTTAGATAAGAGATGCGTAGATAAATACAATGATCAAAAGTAAAGTTGACACATCATTCGTGATTGTTATTATGTGGGCCAATGAGTTAATTTAGGAAAACTTTTGTGGAAGAGTAAGTCAAAATGGTGGAACAGTTAGCAGGTGAACTAGCTAAGTAAAGGGTAACAAGAAAACAATTTCATGAAACTTTCAGATTTCCTGGGGTCAAATAATTCTATATCTTACCTAAATATGAACTGTGATTTCTATCTTGCAGAACTTTTTCAAAGGCTTGTCTGGGGAAGATGGAATATCCATGGGGTGTCTGCTGGACAACTGTTCCACTCCAGGCATATGCCCCAACTGCACCCAGTGCCAGAGCACCCTTTAAATGGTTATAAAATGAAGGTTAATAATAAAGTTCATTTATAAAACATAGGTTAGGTGAATCATTAAGCTAAACTATGTCTGAATTCAACAGAAAATGTTTAACATAAGGACATCCCACATAAGGTCATGGTTACATAGTCAGTGGAATCTCTTTGTAACATTAGTGTTGGAAAACAAGCCTAAACATTCTTGTTAAAGGTAAGCCAAGTTATGTGAAACTTTTAGTATACATGAACAAGTTTTAGGGAACAGGTCAGACCTATTATGTAAGTAAGTCCACAATAATAAGCTATTTCCTAATAGGACACTCCCTGTATTCACCAAGGATTTGTTCCAACATTCCCCAGGAATACAGAATTCTGCAAATACAGAATTCTCATGAACAAAGTGGGTGGGAAGGCTGGATGTTAAGTCTTAGTTCTCACATACTCAAAAAAAAGCATGTTGTGACACAACCTCACGAAATGAAATGTAGTTGGCAAAGAGGGCAAAGGTATGATGGTCTTACTACCTCACCTATCTCCTGAGTAGATCATTTTCTTAACTGGTATTTGACTTAACTATCATGCCAATACTTCTCCTTCCTAGCAGACTTTTATTAAATGAAGCTACCAAAGGCACCTCCAGCTGTGATACTCCACCTAATAAATATACAAGTCATGGGTCATGAGGAGAGGACTTAGGTTGTCACATACACATTGTCAATTTTCCAAACTATGAATTCATAATCATCAAATGGGGAAGGCTTTTCATACTGTGTTTTAAAGCTTAGCATCTCTAATTGTAACCTTAAAAATAAACATGAAATCTAGAAATATATTATTTTGACTCCCAAACTCAAGTTAACTCAAAGTGATAACTAGGAAACCCAGTCGTACCATTCTAAGGGAGTAAGCTAGAGTGAGAGGGTGGTAGGTATTTAAAGAATTGCTGGCCCATGCTTCCTTCAGAAAGAACTGTGTTTTGACCTGATGACAGGCTCCTTGTGGGTGTTTCGTGCCATAGACATTATGCAGTAGCTCCTGTCACATCCCACATTTAATAGGTGGCAACAGAGCAAGCTGATTAAAAAGATTTTATCAAGAAATCAGGATTCCCTACTCCAAAACTTCTTTCCCTGTGGGTTGGTGCAGCCATTATCAGAATGATAAAGTTAACTATCAATGTTTAACCAAAAACAAACCAACCAGAAGAGTTTGATGACAGAGGTCTTTGGATATACTTACATTTTGAGGAGAGTAATCTGCACTGAACCCCACTTGTGACATTTCCATTTGAAAGTTATCACCTCCTTGAACAGTACCTGCAAAATCAATAGTTTTTTAAATTGATATTTATGTCATCAATTTGGAGCACAACTTATAATAGGGGGAGGGGAGAACCAGTGTTTTCATCAGGGTAAAGAACTTGAATGTGAATATTCCTTCCACCAGTGCAAAAGAGCAACCGGTATGTTGCCTAGAGCACTGAGAAAATGAGCAATGTGCCAAGGATCACACAGCACATCTGTGTCAGGGGCAGGACTTGAACCCAGGGCCTCCTGACTCCAAACTCTGACTCTTTCCACTTCATTAAGCCATACTACCTTGCTTAAGTTTTATATTCATGAAAAAACATGAGAAATTTCTAGATTTTTGAATCAGTAAGATAATTGAAATCCCCTATTAGAATAGAAGAAAGAAAAAAAAGATATATTGAGTTAGCATTGCTAAATTTCTTGGATCAAGAATGAAGTTCTCCTTGGTTTCAAAGGGAACTCAAGAAAGATGAAGAATGATGAAAAGCAAAGTCGTGATTTTTGTCATTCATCACTTTAGTAGCTGGGTGGGAAAGATCCAAATTTTCAGTTGTAGAATACTGTTTGCTTAATCATTTTTCCAACCATGTCTGACTCTTCATGACCCCATTTGGAGTTTTCTTGGCAAAGATGCTGGAGTGGTTTGCCATCTTTTTCTCCAGATCATTTTACAGATGAGGAAACTGAGGCAAACAGGGTTTGCTCAGGGTCACATGGCTAGTGAGTGTCTAAGGCCAAATTTGAATTCAGGAAGATGAGTCTTCTTGACTCCAGGACCAGACCCCTGTGTACTATGATGCCACCTACCTGCCCATTAATGGTAAATATTAATACATGGTTAAAGCTTAGTAAGTTATTAAAGCTTAAAACTGCATTAAGATTTTTGAGACACCCTTTATATGGGGTTGGTCAGCTAGTATCTTTATTTGTAACTCTAAAAACTGCTGAGAGGTGCTAGGGGTTAAACATTAAAAACTGGGATTCAAGTTCATGCTAATCTCCCAATTTAGAAATATCTCAATGCTGCCCACAAGCTGTCATTAATAACACAATACCACATCAGTGCTTGTTCTTCATGCATCATGATCAATAACAGTTTCTATAAGCTTTGGAAATGGACTTAAGTAGACCAATGAACTCATCTATGTGCGTACTTGCTCTAAAAGTGCATACTGAAACCTACATATTTTCATTCTCTGAAACCTCTGTCCATGTTCAATCAACTCAGTATACTAGAGGACTTCTTCTCTATCTCCTATGGGCAGCAATGTAACATCTAGGCCATATGTATGTTATTCCTTCATCTCACTATGTAGATGGCACACCTCCTCTTATCATCATATATTTCCTAGAAGTTAAATTTAAGTCACTTCTTGTACATAAGTCATTATTGTTGCACTCTTATTATGTCTATCATATATTTCTTCATTAATCTTTGGGTCATCTACAATTTAGATTCTTTTGGAGTATTTGGTATTAGAACTCTTTAGAGTATTCAGTAAAATTCACATTTGTATAGCATCACTGAAAGAATAGTAGTGTTTAAAACATGGATTTCTCTTTTAGGGAGCAATTTGGGAATCACTGAAAATGTTAAGTCATACTCCAAATGCGATCCAGTTTCTTCATTTCTGGGCTCAGTTTATTGTCAATATGCAAGGCTTGAAAATACGATCTATGTTCTGAAAGACTTAGTGGGATGACTATCTACCTGTACCTTATAATCTGGACAAAGTCATTCTTCATCCATTTACTTTTCCCTACGTGGACTACTGGCCAACTCTTGTAAGTTGTTTTCTAGCTTGTTAAGGAGTCTGTGTAGTATTCTGGACCTTGATACAATCATCATAACTTCTGCAAGCAGGAACACATGAAGGAATTCACTAATTAAAAGATATCCCTCTTTCCTCTAGCCTCTACTCAGGACTCTTTCTGATACAAAAATGAATATCTTTGGAGAGCATATGTTTTTCTGTTTTATGCCTCAATTGATGACGATTATCAGAGAATCAATGCATGAAGTGCAGTGCACTTCACTGGATTACTTCTGTGGTTTGTAGTACTAAGGAATCTTGTATGATCTTAACATACATGGGAGACACCTGGTAAGAGGAGAGCGTTTAACAATGCATTGTGCCCTACCAAGTCAAATACTTTGTTATAATCAATGAACAAAAGTAGCAAAATCTTACATAGTTTACATCCTTTAGGCAATTGTGTGGTAGTAAAGATGTAGTCTGTGGTAAGAAATTATATGTGAAAACCTACCTGTTCTCTTCTCATGTTTTCATTACATATACCCTTGACTGGGGGATAGATCAGTCTCATAAAGATTTTATAGAGATAAGAATTGGCCTTTGGGAAAAAAAAATCTTTGAGTGTCATTCTAAAACAATCAACTTGTCTTTGTCATATACCTTATCACAATCCATCGTGCAGTAAAGTGTTTTATCTAAAATATGTCAAACTCATAATAAAATCTGCCTAGAATAGGTAGCAATTTATTTAGTATGAGTCTAATTAATTTACATTAGATAGAAGGGAACAGTGCCACAGAAAACTCACACATGCAAACAATCCCTAAATAATTTCTATGTATCTTTGAAATTTATGTTGTGATTGTCATCTCCATTATCTCAAAAGACTTAATACTGGATTAGTTAATATTAACATCATGCACCAGTTTGAGGTAAAGAAAAACAACTCAGAAATGTTCTGGGAGACAGAGGAAGTTGTCTTTTTACATAAAGATAGATGGCCTAATGGTTAGAGTGGTGGACTGGAAGCAGGTTTTCTGTTTGTTTGTTTTTGTTCTTTTTGGGTTTTTTTTTGGGGGGGGGAGTGAGGATCAGGTGAGATATTATGTATAAAGTGCTTTGTGCCATATTAATGTTGGTTATTATTATTTTCATTGATACTCTGCTATTTAGAATTTGGCAGCTAGGTGGTTGAGAGGGCTAGGCCTGGAGTGAGGAAAACCTGAATTCAAATCTGGCCTCAGATACTAACTAGCTGTGTGACCCTGGGCAAGTTACTTAACCCTGCTTGCCTCAGTTTCCTCATCTGTAAAATGAGATGGAGAAGGAAATGCATCTTTGCAAAGAAAACCCCAAATAGGGTCACAAGGAATAAGACATGGCTGAAAAATGTTTAAGCAAAACTAAATAATTTAGAATTTGCTGTGGATAAATATGAAATTAAGAGCTGATTGTAGGAAATTATATGGACTTCATTTGCCCCTCCATGTACTTTCTAGGGGGCTTCAAAAATAACCCTTGAAAAGAACCTTAGAACCTGCTCTAATTACAACTGATTTGAATGTCTTTAATGCCTGAAACTCAGAATGAATATGCTTAACCATGAAATGGTACTGAGAAGATATTTAGAAACATCACCATACCTTCAATGCTGAAAATACGCTCTCCCAAAGTCCCAGCCTTTTCCAAGAGTGCATCTTCATCGGAAACATTGAAAAAATATCTCTCTGTTGGAGTACTAGCAATTGCTTTGATCTCTTTTATTAAATTTTTTGTGTCAAGTGCATTTCTATTTAAGTATCCAAGAACCTAGATAAAAGTTTGAGGGAAAAACAAAAAGTGGTGATCTCCGGATTCCAACTGTCCTCTACAAACATCCAGAGCAACCTGTGAACTTTGTTGACATCTCTCAATAAACAAGTGAATCAAAGTACATCTCTAGCTCTACCTTCTGCCCCCTTGACAATAACGAAACTTGGGAAACAGCAGAAATATCTCTTCACAGCACTTTGGCAAATGAGTGATCTGCTCTTTGATTTTACTGTCTGTGGTTTCAAATGTTAAACAAGAGAGCTCTTGATTCTCAAACTACAGGATGAATAGAGCAGTTTAATGTTTATTAAGTAACCATGGTTGCTTCTTTACTTGAAAGGTTTCAAGTACTTTACATACATTAGTCTCAAAAGGGAAATAGTAAGTGAAGGGCAAGAATTATTACCCCAACTTGGCAAATTTGGAAAACAACACAAAGAGAAGATCATTTATTTGTACACAATCAATAAACCAAATAAATGGATGCTTTTAGACTAAGTAACATCTCATGGTCCTTTACCAAAATGGATATTAAGATATTCAAAGCACTTATATAATTACCAAATATGAAAACATAAGGTAAAACTAAGGTAAAAGGATGAACCATATGATGCTGAATGAAATGAAAAAATTAGACTTAACTTGGCATATCTATCTTCCATATCCATATGCACATAAACACACATAAAGCCAAGAGTGTCCTGTCCCCTTTTCCCTTACTCCAAACTCTTCCAAAGTGGTTTATAAGCAATGTAAACACATGGCATTCCATCTCCCATCTCCACTTGAAATAGTTGCTTCCCATGGCTATAATGCACTCTCTCCTCATCTTTTTGCCTCACAGAATCCTGTCTACCTTCAGGACTCAGTTGAACCACTACTTTCCACAAAATGTCTTTCCTGATCCCTAAAGCCATTAGTGTTCTACATACTTAACTACGTTGTATTTAACTACCTTACAATTACAAAGCAGGTAGGTAGTACAGTGGATAGAGTGCCAGACCTGGAGTCAAGGAGACTCTTTGTGAATTTAAATCTAGCTTCAGATACTTATTAGTTGTGTGCCACTGGGCAAGTACTTAACACTCTTTGCCTCATTTTCCTCCTCCATAAAATGAGATGGAAAAGTAGATGGCAAACTACTCCAGTATCTTTGCCAAGAAAACCCCAAATGGGGTCATGAATGAACAACAACAATACCTTCACCTTATAATTATTTTGTGTTATTGACTGATAGATAATATCCAGGTGGTCCTCTACTTCAAATATCTAACTTAAAAATGTCTACAGCTTATGCCCATTTACAGTTTCTACAGCCCTCACCAAGCCCCTTCCTCTTCAAAGCCTTGTACTCACCCTGTATAGCCTGGACAGCCTCCCCCATGCCCTCACTGGAGCTCTCCTTTTAGAAGGGAGAACAAAGGAAGCCCGAATACATATTCCCAGAGGAACAATATTAAAAGATATGGTTTGGTTCTCCTACTATTTAATTTCCATTGTATTATGGATTAACTAGGGTTGTGTGACTTGACTTGAAAATATACCCTCTTATACTAACATTGTTTCTAAGGAAAAATATATTCCAAGCTTCAAATACCCAACTTGCATGATTGCCATCATGACTTTATGATTGCTTATAGCAGTCTTCTTTAAGGAGCAATTAAAAAATTAAATATAATATTTTATATTTCCCCCAAATACATGTTTAAAACAACTTTTTAACATTTTTAAAAAATTTTTGAGTTCCAAATTCTATCTCTCCCTTCCTTGCCTTTCACCTCCCTGAAACGGCAAGCAATCCGATATAGGTTATACACATGCAATCATGTAAAACTTTTCCATATTAGTCATTTTGCACAAAAAGACTCAAGCAAAAAGGAAGAAAGGAAGAAGGATAGCATGCTTCAGTCCATGTTTAATCAATATCAGTCTTTCTCTGGAGGTGGATAGCATGCTTTATCATTAGTCCTTCGGGAATGTCTTGGATCATTATATTTGAGAATAGCTAAGTCATTCACAGTTCTTCATTGTACAATATCACTGTTACTGTGTACAATGTTCTCCTGGTTCTGCTCACTTTACTTTGTATCAATTCATGTAAGTCTGCAGGTTTTTCTGAAATCATCCTGCTTGTCATTTTTTATAGCATAATAATATTCCATCACAATCATATACCACAGCTTGTTTAGCCATTCCTCAATTGATGGGAATCCCCTCAAATTCCAATTCTTAGCCACCACAAAAAGAGCTTCTATAAATATTTTTGTACAAATAGATCTTTTCCCCTTTTTTACGTCTTTGGGATATAGACCTAGCAGTAACATTGCTGAATCAAAAATATGCACAGTTTTAGGGGCGGAGCCAAGATGGTGGAAGGAAAGCAGTGACTGTCTTGAGCTCTCTCCCAAAGCCCTCCAAATACCTAAAAAGAATAGCTCTAAACAAATTCTAAAGCAGCAGAACCCACACACAGCCAGAGTGAAACAAATTTCCGTCCCAAGACAGCCTGGATGGTTGATCAGAAAGGTATAGCGCACCGGGCGGGGAGAGGAGCGCAGTGCGGGCATGGGCGCACAGGCCTCAGTGACCCTGGAGCAGGCCTCAGAGGACTGAATCGCGGGCAGCTGTGGCGGTTTCCAGACTTCCCAACCCCTGAACGCCAAAGACAACTTAGAAGGTCAGTGGGAAAAGTCTGTGACTGCAGTGAGATAGGAGCCAGGTCTCAGCCTCAAGTCTTGAGCACAGCCCGGGGCCATGGCTTTTTCCTGAGCTTCTGGCCCACAGACTGAGGGAGAATCTAGTGGCTCATCAGAGGGGGATTACAGGGATCTCTTTGCCAATGCTGAGGCAGGAATCTCTTGCTTTACCGGTGCTTGGATCTGGGTCACAGTTCTGAGGGGCGGTCCTGGGGTGAGGAAGAGCGCTGGTGCAGTGGAGCTTGTTGTGGAGGTGGAGAGGAAACACCTCGCCCCTTTACCACCTTGGAAGAACTGAAAATTTACAGGTCCCTGGAAGTACCTTTGAAAACCCCCCGAAGCTTGGGACAGTACACTCTTCACATTGGAAGCAGACTTTTACCTTAACAAAGAGTTTAAAACTCAAGTAATTGGCAGGGATCATGAGTAAGCAGCGCAAAAAGAGTCAGACTATATTATCTTACTTTGGTGACAAAGAAGATCAAAACATACAACCAGAAGAAGACAACAAAGCCAAAGCTCCTACATCCAAAGCCTCCAAGAAAAATATGACTCAGTCCCAGGCCTTGGAAGAGCACAGTTTTATAGCCCTTTGGGCATAGTTCCAAATTGCTCTCCACAATGGTTGGATCAGTTCACAAATAAGGAGCATATTTTTTTTAAAGAAGAATGTGAAGAAGGTCTAATCCTACACATTGATGTTGAAAAACATCAATGAGTGGAAGGGACCATGAAGGTTTTAATGTTTATTCAATGCTGCTGGGATAGAAAGACTTTTGAATAAAACTTTGTCAATCCTGTGAACAAGCATGTTGAAATACTGGTGATTTTTCTAAAAAGAATTAAGAATCAACTACAATGTTCAACAATTCGATGAAAGTAAAGGAGAATCAAAAAATTTTAGAGTTGAAGAGGGCATTATTTTTTTAAAAAGTTACTTACTGCTATCCCAAATCTAAGTATGTTGTCGTCATTGCATTGACCAATAACTTTTTTCAACATTGAGCCATCATGAGATTCACCATCTGTCACAACCACCATAACTTTGGTAGCACTAGGTCGTCCACCAGAGGCTTCAGAATAAGCAAAATCTCTGGAACCATCAAAACATGAAAAAAGTTAGGCAAAAAAAGGTCCAATATGTAGCCCTGTAATTTAACTATGAATATATTACTGGATTCTTATCACACAAACATCTTGATGCACGATAGCCTTTTCTTTCCAATAGCATTACTGTATGCCCATGTGTTTTCTGTTAGTATATGTGAAAAGTGGAAAAGTAGATTATTTTCATAAGTTATTGCTTTTCCTGCACAGTATGGTAGATTGGAAAGAGCATTGGCTTAAGAGTCAGGAGATCTGGGTTCAAATCTGCCTTTGACATTAGCTATTTGACAGTGAACAAATTTGTAAATGAATATAACACTTGTACTGCCTCTCTCAAGGAGATACTGTATTTTGTGAACTTCAAAGTGTTATATGTAAGTGTGAACTATCATTAAACTCACTAATTTATTCAAATGCTAATAATATTTTATAATCATAAAAATCTTTTACATATGCCAATAAGTTAATTTACACTCATGATAAGGTAAAAAAAACAACAACATTTTCACACAAGATTTCTTAGAATTTTCTTACAAGTAGTATTAGTTTTTAAAAATCAAAAAATATATTTATTTTACACTTGATAACTAGTTAAAAGCAACACATATTAAAGATTTTCCAGAGATTAATCTTACTTATTGATGAAAAAAATCATGCTTCTGATTACAAATGTCAGAAATGACCTTGATAAATACAACCTGGAGCAGACAAAGATTCAATGGAACAGGAATGCCACAGGAATATGACAAAACTCTCAGCCTTATGTAGAACTCTTTGTATGCCTGTTCCTATGTTCATTCAAAAGATGAAGGAGAAAGGTCTCTATGGATCTCAGATACAGAACTTGTCACCAACATAAAATGGATAAAAACAAGTTTAGTAAAGTCAGTTCAACATCTGATGTGACTTTCCTTCTTTAACATAAAAGTACTTTGAACAAAAGGAACAAAGCAAACTGATAACAAACTGAAATTCAGCTACAAAGATAGGTAAGCATCAGTAAGACACCATTATAACTATTTTGGTCCTAGATAAAGCTGACTTTTACCAATAAGCACAGAGAGAAATTAATTTAATGAAATCTAGAACTGCATCAAACTAATTTCAGGCATCCTTCTAAATAGGGCCTCATCTTATTAAAAATAGCCTTCCTTAGAAATGCAGTTGGCTACAGTAGGAAAAAAATCCACAAACATTCAATATGTTACAACTATTTTCTAAAATGATTAATATCTTCAAGAAATAGTTTAATAGTAAAATATTTATCATTTTCCAGAAATTTTATTTACAAAATTAGCAAAGAATTTTTTTTCTCTGGGATATATATTGTATCATATATTTTGTCACTTCCTTCTGAAATGTAAGCCCCTTTATAACAGAGACCAATGTCTCATCTCTCCTCGTATGGTGCTTTACATATTGCACTATTTTGTTTTGGGGTAGACCTGTGAATATTAGCATGGGAAACTCCGCATGTAGGATTTCCTTTCACTATTCAATTCCTCTGGGGCCAAGAATCATAGAGAGGTGTCAGATGAATGCAGATGATAAGTAACTTGACTAGGGTCACAGTGGCTAAATAAATCCACTTCTTAGGATCCCTGGCTTCCTTAAGATTCAGTTCAAATAGTTACCTCTTCCAGCAGGCCTTTCTGATCCTCCCCTGTAACACTCACCCCTACAACCCCCGCCAAGTGCCTTCCCCTCAACAGCTACTCTCCATCTACTCTGTATATATCTTGTATGTTGTACTTTATGTATACATTCTCTCCCTCATAAGAATACAAGATCCTTTACAGCAGAGACTGTTATTGCTTTTTATTTATAACTCTACTGCTTAGCACAGTGTCTGGCACGTAGGAAGTGTGTAATAAATACTTGCTGATGGGTTGATTAATAATTTTTTTAAAAAATTGAAATATTTGAATTGTAAGTTTCTTGCAAATTGGGGCTATGTCTTATTTAATTTATGTTCCTTACTGATCACAGCAAAATTGTAAACAGGAGATGCTCAGGAAGTATTTTTTTAAATAAAGCAATGAATGATTGCACCACCTGACAAAGCATGACATTGCAACCTCATTTATTTGATTATTTTGTCTAGATCTGCAATTTCAACTTGTGGGAAATTTCCTGGTGTGGAAATTCCCCCCTTCAATGCTTATCTATGACTATCTATAAGTTTCAGGTCTTAGAAAGAGATCTGAGGGACTGAGAGGTTAAGAAACTTGTGCGGGGTCACTCACTTAAATTCAAGCTACACGGAAGACTTGAACACATGCCTTCTTTACTATAAGGTTGGTCCTATCTCCCTACAATTTTCTTAGATATCATAAATACACAGACAAAAGGGAAATGAAGTTGAAGTCAGATGATCACCAGACACAGTAGAATATCCTCTAATTTGATGATGAGTAGAACCAAGAAGCTAATGATAATCAGTGAATAAGTATTTATTAAATGCCTACTGTGTGCTAGGCACTGTGCTAAGCCATCAAGATACAAACAAAGATAAAAGACAAAAGAATGATTACTTCTCTCAAGGAGTTCATAGTCTAATGAGAGAGACGATGTGAAAAGAACAACATATGAAACAAAATAAATACAGGATAAAATGTAGATGATCAATGGAGGGAAGGCACTAGTCTTAGATCAGAAAGGTTTCTCCTGGAAGATTAGATTTTACCTGGGTAATGAAGGATGAGGAGTTTAAAAAGACCTCTTAATTTGGCGATTGGGAGGTTACTGGTGACATTCAAAAGTGTAGTTTCCTACAGAACTTATCCTTGGGACCAAAAGTTGTACCCCAAAGAGGTTTTTATTTCAGCAGCTAAGGAGTGACTAGGTCCTGGAGAAATGGAATAACTCAATGGGGATAACTTTTCCCAAGAGGTTTGGTTATAAAAAGAAGGTGAAAAATAGGACAGTAATTTCAAACTTTAGAAGGGAATAGAGAGGAATAGTATAACCTTGAAAGGGTTTTGGGTAGAGTGGAAAAAGAAACAGTGGAGAAGAAGAAAGAGAAGATAATTGATTAAGGAGCATTACACAGGATGGGGTATAGGGACTGAATGACTTTTAGAGGTAATTGAAAGTGTCACTGAAATGACAAATAATGAGAGTCTAAAAAGGATAGAGAAGCAAATGAAGCTAAGAAGAAAATGGATGAGGTGAAGGGGGCTAAATAGGAAGGTGGAAAAAATGGATTTTCTGATGTGGCTAAGGAGCATCACCAGATGGAGATGGAAAGGCACAAGGCTGTCAGAGAATGAAATTTCTTAAGTCTAAGATATTGGAGATGGATGGTCACTGGACCTGAAAAGATCAAGGAACCTGCCAGTCTGGGGCATTAGAAGGGTTTTATATATAGGTATGCAATTTATACATACTTGATGAATTGTTAAAGCATTTGGCAACAAGCAACAATAATGATAATCCAAGAGTAGTAAATTAACAGATGTTAGCCAAAACAAAAACCTTGAGTTGACAGTGGAATCATCAGTGACCCTGATAAGTTACCTCTTTGTATCACTAAACAACAGCACCTATTTTATCTTTAATCAGATTATGGAAAATATCTAATTATAAGTTCACTTCTCCTCTGTAGTTTTAATTATACTATTCATAGCCGTTTCAATTTTAATAAGCCCCTTGAGTAGAACATTTTTTTTTAAAAACCCATTAAATTCTCTAAATGTATTCAAACAACTAATTTTTTCATGCTGTGGACTCTACATGTTTCCCTGCAATGTCTACTTCAATGCCTTTAACCAATTAAGGGTAAAGTATATACTTGTGTTCTAATTTTCCTTTACTGTTTTTCCATTTCTTGGATTCCTTTTGCTTTTTTGCCTTGTCTAAGAATTAGCCTCCAAATATCAACCATTTAAATCAATCAATAAACATTTATTAAGCACCTACTATGTCCCAGACATTGTGTTAATTATAAAAACAAAAAAGTGCTAAACAGAGATATAAAAAGAGGCAAAAGACAGTCCTTTCTCTGGAGGAGCTTACAATCTAATGGGGGAGTCAACATGCAAACAAATATATACAAGCAAGCTATATATGGGATAAATAGGAAAACACTGGAATTAAGAGGGATTAGGGAAGACTTCCTGTAGAAGGTGGGATTTTTTTTTTAATTTTTGGTGAGGCAATCGGGGTTAAGTGAGGTCACACAGCTAGTACGTGGCAAGTGTTTGGTCTGAGGCCGGATTTGAATTCAGGTCCTCCTGACTTCAGGGCTGATGCTCTATCCACTGTACCACCTAGCTGCCCCTAGAAAGTGGGATTTTAATTGGGACTTAAAGAAAGCCAGGGAGGTCAGCAGTTAGAGCAGAGGAGGGAAAATGTTCCAGGCATGGGGGACAGCCAGAGCAAATGCAAATGCCTGAAGCTGAGAGACAGAGTGTCTTGTTTATGGAATAGCCAGGAGGCTATTGTCACTGGATGGAAGAATACATGGAAGGGAGTCAGTTGTAAGAAGACTGGAAAGGTGGAAGAGGATTAGTTTATGAAAGACTCTGAATTTCAAACAGAACATTTTATCTTTGCTGCTGGAGGCAATAGAGGAGTTAATTGAATAGAATGGTGATAGTGACATGACCAGACCAGTGTTTTAGGAAAATCACTTCAGTGGCTGAATGGAAGATGGACTGGAATGGGGAAAGACTTGAGGCAAGTGGACCCACCATTACGGTATTACAATAATCAAGGTAAGACGTGATGAGGGCCTCTACTAGTGTGGTGGCAGTATCAGAGGAGAGGAGGAGGCATATTCCAGAGATGTTGCAAAGGTGAAATCAGCAGACCTTGTCAACAGCTTGGATATGAGGTAGCGGGGGTGGGGGTGGGGGTTGAGGGGTAACAGATAGTGAAGAATTCAGGTTGACTCCTACCTGGCAAATTGAATTGCTTTGAAAGTATTAGTGAGATCTCCACCATGCTGGGTTGTTTGGGATGTTGCTTTAACCATTTCTTCTTTTGTTTTAAAAGTACTCATGTTGAATACAACTCGTGGATAATTTCCATACTGAATTAACCCCACCTTGAAAAAAATAGAAAGCATATTAAAAGAAGAGAAAATGGAAGTCTTTTGCTAAATTATTACTCCTGTTAAACACAAAAGGGCACTTAATGGCACTCTAGGGATAGTCTGGGTCTCTGCTTTCATTGGTATAGGGAATTTTCGGGTGAGGAAACTCCTTCCATCAATGCAGGTTATCACCTTCTCTGCAACTTAAGGTCTTAGTTGCCTAGAACATTGAAAGATTAAGTGACTAACCTAGGGTCACCCAGCCAGTATATATTAGGGCAGGATTTGAACTCGAGCCTTCTTTATTTCAAAGCCACATCTCTATCTTTTATACCATACTCTCTAAAATATCAGTTATTCTATTCTTAACCCAATATGTTTTATTTTAAACAAAGGTTTCTCTCAGAGTCTGTCAGTTCACTGAAGCAGGGTTTGGCCTGGGAGAGTGACATACTTTGCTTATATATAATGGAACTAGAAAATTTGCAGGAAAAAAAAAAGATTTCTAAAGTGATTGCCTCAAAAAGATAGAGGCCTTTTCATTATGAAAACAAGAAATCTGAGTGGATATCTATGTATACATACATGTACATATAGAGATAAATGTAACAGTCTACACATCATAAAAGGCATGGATATGAAGTAAAGAGACCAGTTCCTCAAACCACAGAATACTAAAAGGAAAAGCTTCCTCTCAAAATGTCAGTGAATTAGGTTTTATGGCAAATTAAAGGATGTTACTACGTTATCCCAAATGATGGATACTGTGGCACAGAAAACTCAACAGTTAGTAAGACTTCCTAGAAGAGCTTATTAGTTTGAATCATTTCAGTCTCGTCTAGCTCTTTCTGATCCCATTTGGGGTTTTCTTGGCAAAGATAGTGGAGTGGTTTGCCATTTCTTTCTCCAGCTTATTTTACAGATGAGGAACTGAGGCAAACAAGGTTAAGTGATTTGCCCAGGGTCATATAGCTAGCAAGTATCTAAGGCCAGATTTGAACTCAGGTCTTCCTGACTCCAGGCCTGGCACTCTATCCACTGTGCCACCTAGCTGGCCTATTAAGAATTATCCAATTCAAATTCAAAAATATGCATCATTCAAAGAATATTATGTGAGCTGTACAGGAGAGGAGGGGGGTGAAGGCAGGATAAAAAGTTTAGCTACGATATACTGTCTACCCTCATGAAAAGGTAATAGGGAGATATCAGACATTGATATTATATGTATATATTATATATGTGTAGTATACATTTATATATATAATATATAATATATATGTATATATGTATATATATACATATATATATAATACAAACTGTTACCTGGTAAGTGCATTGGAAATTGTATAAACAAAATTTTCTTTGTGAGGCATATTAAGGGAATAAACATTTATTTAAGTGCCTACTACATACCAGGCATGGTGCTAAGTGCTTTACAAATATTACCTTATTTGATAATGAGGACAAAAGTCATTACTGACTGTGGAAGAACCAGAGAGTCTTCTATAGAAGGTGGCAGGTACTTGATTTTGGTCTTAAGGGACAGTTAGAAAATTTCAACAGGATATATTGAGAGGATGGACTCAGGGAAGGATAGGTTGAGGGGAGCAGAGTAGAGATATTCTACTCAGAGTACACAAAAGAGCTGAAATGGGAAAGAGTAAGGCTTGACAAATAAGGTAGTATGGATAGAGCTTAGAATGGATGGAAGAGAGTCATATGAGAGAACGTTGGAAAGTTAATGTTGTGAATGGTAGGGTTAAGAGTACAAACTTTATTTGGAAGACTATAGTAAGTCAGTGACAATTTTTGAGCAGAGAAGTGATATGACCAGATATATACCAGATCATCTTGGAGTAGGAGAGAGTGAAGATAGGAAGACCTATTAGGAGGCTATTGAAATAGTTAAGGTACTTGATAATAAACATGTAGTCTACTAGTGGTGGGCAGCTAGGTGGCACAGTAGATAGAGTGCTCAGGAAGACCTGAGTTCAAATCTGGCTTCAGACACTTACTAGCTGTATAATCCAAGGCAAGTCACTTAACCCTGTTTACTTCAGTTTCCTCACCTGTAAAATGAGCTGGAGAAGGAAATGGAAAACCTCTATAGTATCTTTGCCAAGAAAACCCCAAATGGTGTCACATAAAAGTTGGACGTGACTAAACAATTGAACAACAATGATGGTGGTGGTTCTAGGAAAAAGTGAAGTGGAGTTTTTGGTGGATTCAAGAGATATTGTGATATAAAAATTGACATAACTTAGCAATTGATTAGATATGAGCAGCAAGAGAGGAAAGAGTCACAGATAACCCGAAGATTTCAAATATGGAAGCCTATGTAAATGATGGCAATCCCTCAACAAAGAAAGAATGAAGCATAAGGAAAAATAGGTTTTTAGGGAAAGATACTAAGTGTGGCTTTGGACTTATCGGGCTTTGAGGTGTCAGTGGGCCACTTAAGATAGGGATGAATATCTGTAGGCAGTTACAGATGCAGGTCTAGGATTCAAAAGAGAGTCAGAGCTAGAGGTATAGACTTGGCCATCATTCATACTGGGCTGATTGTCAAGAAAACAGAGAGGTAGATGGTATAGATCATAGATTATAAAATCTCAAAAGTTAAAAGGAAAGAGTCTGTTGAAGCAGAGGGTAGTCAAATATATCAAATGCTATAGAGAGGTCAAGAAGACTGAGTCCTGAATAAAAATTCACTATATTTAATGATTTGGAGGTTAATAGTGATCTTTGAGAAATCAGTCTCAGTAGAGTGGTAGTAATGGAAGACAGATTATAAGGATCCAAAGAAAGAGGATGTGATAAGGAAATACAAGCATTGGATATAGACATCTTTTTCAAATAGTTCAGCAATGAATAAAAAGAGAAATGGGACATAGTTGGGTGGAGCAAGGGTCAGCAGGAGTCTTTTTTAATACTGAGGAGAGCTGGACACATTTAAATTAAGATGGGGAGAATCTAGTAACAAGGGTGAAATTCAAAATATATGAGAGGGGATGATTACTGGAGCAAGGTCCTGGAGGAAAAAGAAACAAAAGGGACTAAAAACAAATAAATAGTATTAGTTTGAGTAGGGATAGAGATAGCTCTTCCTTTGAGACAGGAGAAAAGTAGAAGATAGTGGGCTATGATGCTAAGAAATTACTGGAAGAGGGAAAGGATGAGGGAGCTCCCTACCAGAGGTTGGCAGTTACTATGGGAGAAGAACATGAGAATAAAACGTTGAGGGACTTAAGGAGAAAGAAAAAGTTTTAGAATAATAGCCAATATTTTAAGGTTTGTAAAGCACTCTACAACAACAATTATAATTATAATAACTAATTTAGCACTTTAAGGTTTATAAAACACTTTAACAATGATACAACAACTTTATGTAGTATCTCAAGGTTTGTAAAATGCTTTACAAATATTATATCACTTTATCCTTACAACCCTGGGAGGTAGATACTATTATTATCCCCATTTTTCAGATGAGGAAACTGAGGCAGATGGAGGTTATGTGACTTGCCCAGGACCATGCAAAGTAATACAGTAATATCATATTAAGCACACACTATAGTAATCTGAGGAGGGACTTGAATTCAGGTTTTCTTGATTATAGGTCCAGCTTTCTATCTACTGCACTACATAGCTGCCCCACATTTTATCTCATTTGGTATTCACAATATTCTGTGAATTTGATACTTTTATTTATTCCATTTGGTACTTTTATTTTTAGTCCCTTTTTACAGAGAACAAAACCGAGACTCAGAGAACTTAAGTGGTTTTTCCAGGGCAATACGGTCATTAAGTATCTGAGGCAGGATTCAAACCCAGGTCTTTCCTGACTCCAAGCCCCTCACCTGATACATGTCATGCTGCCTCATGGAAGTCATTGTGGAGAATCAATCAATTCAACAGCTGGTAAAGGTTCAATTGAGACTATGACCTCAGAAGCCCTATTCAGCACAGAAGGTTAACATTCTTCTTATTAGTGTCCTTACCTGAGTCTTGTCGGGACCTATATCCAGGCCTTGCACAAATTTGACCAAAAAATTCTTCACTGCACTCCAGGGATAAATGCTGTTTGATTCATCACATACAACCACAACATCAATGAAGGACGGGCAGCCTAAAACAGGAAAGGAAGAGAGAGGTTGGTGGGACAGAGGTTTGCAGAGCTAAGGCAAGTCTTAGGGTCCACAAAGACATTACATTTAAAAAAGGAGGATAGATTTTAAATAAATTTTACTATTCCCTCCCTCAAATTTAATTCTTTGTTCACAATAGTTGTGCTTGAATGCCTTACTCTGAACTGCAGGTGAAAAGCTGTTGAGGAGCTGGAAACTGGGACTAATGTCAGAACAGATGCCAGTCGCATAATATTGATTTCCACACTGCTGGGCCCACAGAGGTCCACATGTCTTCAAAGGAATGAGAAATATATCCATATTAAAAGCACTGAAAAACAAATCATTTCTTCTCTATCTTAACACAAAAATTACTTCTATTCATCTACGAGATGCCACAGGCCCAGGAATCAGGTAGCAAGAACATTAAAAATTTCCAATGCAGCAAACAAGACATTTCAACTCAGTGAGGAGTTAGGGAAAAGGTATGTGAGGAAGGAAGCAACTAAAGATTTACTCCACCTCCCTACAATCTTTCCATCAGCACAGGGAAGGGTTAGGGTGGGGGTTGTTAGCCTGAGGCACTGAGATGACTCAGGGAATCCAGACAGGCCCAGGAGCAGAAACAGAAAGAAATCTGTCATCTTCCATGATAGAGCTCCACTTTTCATCTGCTGCTCTGCCTGGAACAAGAAACTCCTCCATCACTTTTTAACTTACCACCAAGCTGCCAATTTAAGCCTTGATTAATACCACCTCTCTCAGCCTCTTCTGCCCTCTGTTTGGAGGGCTAGAGGTCAAAGTACCAAACTCCTCCCAATGCCTTCCTTTATAGAAGGCAGAATCTGGACTCTTATTCGTTCCACTTTGCATTCTACTCAGCCTGGTTTCAACTTCACAGAACAAGAGGCCCCTCCATTCTGGGTACCTCCTGGTGTGTCCCCCAACCTTTGCTGCCTCTTCTTGTATACTATCTACCCCCAATAGATTATAAAGTCCTTGAGAGCAGGGACTGTCTTTCTTTTTATTAATTGTATTTCCAGCAATTAGTACAGTGCCTGGTACATCTTAAGTATTAATAAATGTTTATTGGATTGGATTTATTGGACTGGATTAGAAACCAAATGGATGGCATTTTTAGTAGCCCGTGGAGCAGAAGCAAGTAAAAGGTCACTTTTTCATTCCTGGGCCTTTGATACCTGGCACATTCAGCTTAATTGAGTGATGAGAAGCAATGTGTGGTCATATCAGTATACCTAATTCCTATTTATGCTGTGAACATTTCACGTTAAAGACAGCGTAAGATAGCAGAATCATAGAGTTAGAGCAGGGGCTTTTTTTTTTTTGATGTGATGGACCTTTTTCAGTTTGGTGTAGCCTATAGACTTATTCTCAAAATAACGTTTTTAAATAATTAAAGGAAATGCAAAATTTCAGTTAGAGATTAGTGAAAATATAGATGGAACTTTTTTTCCCATCCAAGTTCATGGACCCCTTGGAACCTATCCATAGACAACTTGGGGCAGGGGGAAGGTTAAAACCCTTTGAGTGAAAGCTAAAAAAGACCATAGAGGTCATCTAGCCCAAGGACTTTGTTTTAAAATGAAAAAAACTGAAATCCACAGAGGTTAAGTGACTTGATCAAATTAACACATGTAGAAAGCAATGAACCCAGGTACTCTGAGTCTAAGTCCAGTAGCGCATTCTACTATACTAAGACTCTACTATACTGACCTATACCCTATCAGCTTGTTAACTATTGACCTTTCTGCAAATGAATTCATAACCTTCATTTTCTAGGCCCCTATCTTTATTGTTTAGTCTCTGTCAAACAATAAATTAATATAATATTTTGTCTTCACAATCTCTTCAGGTCTGCCCCAAATCACTGCTCTCTCTTATTCTTTCACTCTTTTTCATTGCAATTATTACCACATAATTCTTTACCCTGACCCAGCTCCTAATCCCATTCTCTGTGAAGTCTTTGGATTCCAAGAATACCTAACTAAATCATGATGCAATTCAAAAATTTATATGCTACAACTCAGGGAAAGCCTTGTTATGTTTTAAAAAGCAAAGCATAGTGGAGAAAGAGCCTTAACTCTGACCTAGCTATGTAACTCTGGGAATTGCCACTTCTCAGAGCCCTAAGGTAACTCGGAAAGATTAAATTGCAGAACAGTTGCTGACCTTCATTGGTTAAAAGAATTTCCTCACTGGGAATTCCCTATACCAATGAAAGAGGCAGAATAAAGTAAGTGAGATTTGGACCTTCCCCCCACACCTCCACCAAAAAAAATTTCAGAAAATATGCTTTAAAGGGAAAACGAGCAAAGATTAAAAAAAAAACCATAAGAAGGTTATTTAACCTAAAGTAAAAGTATAGATTGGCACTATTGAATAAAAATCGATGAAAAGATTTCAGATTCTTATAAACAGTGAGGTGGAGGAAAGTGGAATCATTGGAACCAGTCTTCCTGTTGGTAGCCATAGGATGACCAATGAAAGAAAAGAGGAAACAGCTGTCTTAACATTTCATGCTCCATGTACAAGATATACGTTTCCTCTTTAAAAATGGCTTACTAGGCCAAGTACATTGGGAAAGCATTCATTTTCAAAATCTTTAAATGGCTTCTAAAATAGCTAATAATGCTTCTTCCTACATCCCTTCTAAACTGCTCAAGAGTTCTTCAGAACTCTCTAACCAAAAGAAGAGAAATGATTGATTCCTTAGAGGATTAAATATATAAATAATTGTTTGATAATAGATATTCTTTCTTCTTAGAAGAAATGAGAAACAGCATTAAAGAGCTGAAATTAGGAGATGCCAATTGAGAATGTCAAAAATATCACCCTTACTTCAATATTGGAACTTTAAGTCAAGTCTACAAATCTGATGACTAGTAGTTTTTTCCACATAAATCTTAAGAATGCTTTAAAGATCATAACTTCTTAAGTATTTAAGGAAATGGTTTCTGCACTGGTTCTTTAACATGGAATTTCATTTGCTCCCTATTTTTATAGCTATTCAATTTAACCCTCATATCCATTGTTCCTTACCAGGAAGTACAAATTACAAATACAAATCTGTGAGGCAGAACTTAGTATCACAGAATTAAAGTGGAATTAAAATACTTTAAATCCTAATAGATACCTATTTGTGAACACATTCATTCCTAAAACAATGGTGAAGGTAATGAAGACTCCAAAATATCAGAAGCCACAAAAAAAATTATTGAAGCACACTCCCCAGGTATTAATAAACAGAGGTATCATTTACATTTACCAAGTTCATATTTTATACCTTAATTTATAATATAAAATGCTATCCATTTCCAAATAGAGAAGTGGTGGACTCAGAGTACAGCTTGAAACATTTTTTCCTTTATTTTTCTTCCTTTTATCCCCCCAAAATATGGCTAATGCATAAATATGTTTTGCATGACTGCTTAGGTATTCTATTTCTTGCTTTTTCAATGAGTGGGGGGAGGGATGAAGGGAGAGAGAAAATATGGAATAAGAAATAAAATTTTAGAAAATATATTTTATATCTTTACTCAGTGGTAATTGGGAGGTCATACTAAACAATTGTTTTGGCACTATCCAAAGTATAGTTACAACGAAAGCTACACCTAGAGCCCAAGAATCATAAAACATACTGATCTAAACAAAGAGTATTTTAATACTCGCAGATAATGTTACTGGTTACAAAGCTGGTGGGTACCTATTACACATGAAGCTAAGTAAACCTCAAATAAAAATTTGTAAAAGTGAGTTCTCCAGGGCAAGTCTAGGTAACAATATTTGTCACTTGGGTATCAAAGAAGGAAGGAGATGAGCGTTATTAAATGCCTACTATATGCAAGGCATGGCACTAAGCACTTTTACCCTGTCAGGTAGGTATTGTTATTCCCATTTTACACTTGAGGAAATTGAGGCAAGTCACAGAGCTCATTAAGAGTTTGAGGCCAGATCACAACGTAGGTCTTTCTGACCCTTGGCAAAGGACTCTATCCTCTGTACTACCTAGCTGCCCTAAGATAGTATGAGGAGTTTGATGCCACTTTACCCCAATCTTAGAATCACGGTATGTTAAAACTAGAAGGGATCTTTGAGATCATCTAATCTGACTCACTAATTCTGCAGATGAAGAAACTGAGATTCTGGAAGATTAAGCAACTTGCCCCAGGTCACACAGAAGCAGGAGCACAATCTAAGACTCCTAACTGTGGCCCAGGTTTTTTTTCCCCCTACTATACCTTGCTTCCTCCCTTCTTTCCTTAAGAACAGAATTTAAAAAAAAAGAAACTTTTTTTTAAAATCTACCAAGGGTTACAAAACCAACCAAATATCACTAATTGAAAACTACTCAAATGCATTTGTGTCACAGCAAGTGTTGCAGAATATAATTTAAACAGAGAAAGATATGCTCAGTAATTAAACCAAAATATTTGAACTTGGATAGTAATAGAGTTGAATATTCAACTTTAGAAAGGAAAAGGCTGCCAAAGTTTCAAATGAAAACAATACTCTGGAAAACAGAAAATTTGATTTACAGACCAGTAATACTCATGAGTTGGCCTCATTTTGCATGCAGATCTGTTACTCAAATTAATTTAACTTCCATGTTATTTTTCCCAGTTATCACTAATATGATTTTTCTATAGTCTATTCTGTAAAGTGCTAAATATATAATACTATCGGTATATAAGTAAAACTAACTCAATATTTGGTTACTAGGAAGTATTTATTTCTAACATGTTCTCAAGGTTGATAAAGGAAACCTTGGGAATTATCTCCTACTGTTCACTTACCTTTCCTGGGCACGCACTAAAAAGACATAGGAATAAGCTGATGCTAATTACTAAAAAATTTAAATTTAATAACATTTATATTCTAGCAAGTCCAAACTATACTCCAAATTTAAATTGTGCCTCTACATAAATGTTCACATAAACTCTTAAGAAATATTGTCTACACCTTACATTAAACTATAGCAACCTTCCAGTTCAGGAAGTAAATCCTGTGCCAGCTCTCTTCTCTGCATGGAGTAAAAGACATCAGCCCCATAAAATCATAACACAAGAAGACTTCACTCAACTGTGACATATGAGGGGAAACAACTAGACTGGCAACACCAATGAGGAGAGTCTTACTATCATATTAGAAAGACTCTTTCCTTCAACTTCATGTTTTGGGCTGTGCTTGGTATCCAAAGGAATATAGCGACATCAACAGCTTTTGTGTCCACCTTCACCACACTCCTCTTTTCCTCCTGTTCAATCACGTATATCTCTCTCAAATGCTCTCATTCCTTCTCTGGTGTATCTTTCTTTCTTTCTTTCTCTCCATCCCCTTCTTGTTCTCTCTTTCCCCTTCTACTTGTCACATGCCCCACATATTTACTTCTTTCACCCTTTTCATTTGAACCTTACATCATTTTAGCTAAGAATAAGGTGATGACTCACCCTTTAACATTTCTTTAAATCTTTTCCTGTTTTCCCAAAATGTTAGTAGTTATATCCTCTAGCCATCATTCAACTCACGATTTATTTTTACTCTTCCTTTCAGGGACTCAAAAGATGAAATAATCCCTCTATTTTCCTTTGTGTAGTATCAAGGGTTTGACTGTGCGCAGCAGTCTTCATGCACAGTAATTCTAAATAATTACTGTATATGGAGATGAGCAGTCCTGAGGAGGACTGAGGGTCTTTGCCAATGAGAAGCCTGTTCTTAGCCAATGACATAGGATGGGTTGGATAGGTCAGTATTCCTATTAGCAATGTTTAAAACAGTAGAGTAAATACCCTAACTACAGTCATAGACAAAGCCATGAGAACTGCTTTCACCTATTAATATTAAATTAGATTACATCAGAGAACACAAAGCAGATAAAACGAAAAATCTTGGAATATACTTTCAAAAACAACAGCACTAACTTCCAAATGTCCTATATGGGCAAGGGGCCCTGGGACTCAAGGTGGTAAAGAGTATGAGAAGGGATGCTATCATTCTCCCAAAATCCTTGAGTCCAATCTGAGTGCTAGGAGGGAATATTATTTCATTTTTCCTTCTCTCTACACAATCTGGAGTTAGGTTTAGTAATCAGATTGTCCAAATGTCCTGAAATATTTGGACTTTGAACATAGCTATGTTCCATTTAACACTTGAAACACAAATAGCATTGTAAAAATAAAAAAAGGAGATCCTTGGGTGTTTGAATCCTAGAATTTGATCAATAGGAAAACTGACTAAATCATTCCTTTTTAAAAAATGGACAAGGAAATAAAAAGTTGAAACTTACCAGAAACCCTCCAGTTCCCAAGTTCCGTGTAAGTGTCAAGCCAAGGCTCATATTTGTTTTTATCTCAGTAACATTGGGAATGCTCGTTAAAGCTGTTAAAAAGAAAAATTAACAGAGAGAAAACATTAAGTTTCCACCAGTTTTGTTAAAGTCGCTTAGAAAACACATCCAAGACCATTGCCTGACTCCCAGATAGGCTAAAATAGTAATTTGTAGTACCAAATCCAGTACCACACATGCAACAGGCTGGATGCAGGCCAGGAACAAAAATGAACTTAATGCCTTCCTTGCCTCACCCCACCCAACCCCCAACACACACACACACACACACACACACACACACACACACACTCTCTCTCTCTCTCTCTCTCTCTCTCTCTCTCTTTTTCTCTCTCTCTCTCTCTCACCCCCTACCCCCAACTCTCCCAGTTAATTCAGGCTAGAAACCTTGGAATCATTTTTTTTTTTTGATTCTTCCTTCTCCCTCATACCCTATAGCCAGTGCAAAGTTCTGATGATTATAAATTTCTACAATCTTTCACATCTGTCTTTTTTTTTCTCCCACATTACTCCTGAAACCTAAGAATCCCAGTTCAGAGAAACACACACCTTACTAGCTCTACATTAACTGCCTCTAATTCATCTTAGATACTGTTGCCAGATCATTTTCCTAAAGCACAGCTCTGATCATATCATGACCCCATTAAGAAAACTTCCATGGCTCTCCACTGCCTAACAAACAAATGTGGTACTACTAAGAATGGCAGTAAAGCATTCCACAATCTGGCCCCAAATACTTCTCCAGTCTTATGATTCTCATTCATGGACCTTATGTGACAGCCAAGATGGGCTATTCATCCATCTTCAAACTAGCCTGTGTTCTGCCTCCATGTCACTGCTCACAGTTTTCTCCACCCACAACGCCCTCTTCAAAAACTCTACCCTTGGGGCAGCTAAGTGGTGAAGTGGACAGAGCACCAGCCCTGGAGTCAGGAGGACCTGAGTTCAAATCCAACCTCAGACACATAATACTTCCTAGCTGTGTGACTCTGGGCAAGTCACTTAACCCCAATTGCCTCACTAAAAACAAGCAAAACAAACAAAAAACAAAAACAAAAACAAAAAAAAAACCTCTACCCCAAAAGTAACACCCTTCCTCTGAGCTCCCATGTGCACTTATCAATTCACACCTTATCTCTCCCATTAGACTACATCTAAGTATCTCCAGGGCTGAGAAGTAAACAATTGTTTAAGTTGATGGTATCAGAAAATGGGATGCAGATTTGTGTTCCAGAGCTTAAGATACATATGTATGTGTGTATGTATACATATATATCTATATCTCTTGCAAACACACATATGCATACGCAAGTATACTTGTACATAGATGGATGTATATATACATATAAATAAATGCACATATAACAATATACACACATTGTTTACATGATGTCTCTTGATACTTTGAGGGCTTTAAATGGAGAGATGACCTTTAAGCTAGATGTTAATAATAGCTGACATTTATATAATGATTTAAGAATTTCAAAGTACCACGAATTATATCATTTGATTTTCACAGAAATCTTGTGAAAGTATTATTACTATCCTATAGATGGGGAAATGGAGTATTAGAGAAGTAAAATGATTTGACCAGGCTCTCATAACAAGTAAATACCTAAGACAAGATTGGAATTCAAGTCTTCCTGAGTCCAAAGCTAACATTTTATTCACTATGCAACCTAGATACAATAAAGAATAGCAGCTACAAAATAGAGGAAAATATTATGGAAAGGTCCACTAATTTACAGCAGGCAACATCCAAAAGGAAAGACAGTAGTAAATACCCATGACCTCAGATGTCAACAAGGACAGGGCAAACTGGACAGCTAAGTTTAAGAAGATAAAAGCTTAACCTTATAAATATACCTAAAATGTGGTAGGCTGTAACTCCTGAGTGGAATATGGCAATAGAGGAGGTATGCCTATGCCAAAGGTACTTATAAGCTAAAAAAAGTGAAGAAATGCAGATTTGATATACATGAAGGAAATATTCTAATAGTCTGAAAATCAAATGGATTGCCTCAGGAGGCAAGGAGTTCCCAACCACTGGAGGTCTTCAACTAGATCTTAGCTGACCAATCATTAAGAACATATTAAAGAAGATATACCTGTTCAATTACAGGTTGTCCTAGAGGACCTTTGAAATTCTTTTTGAAAAGGCAGTGACTCACATGAGCTCTCCTCCAAAACCCTCCAAATCCCTTTAAAAATGACTCTAAACAAATTTTAGAGCAGCAGAACCCATAAAAAGATGGAGTGAACCAAATTTCCAGCCCAAGACAACTTAGATGGCCAGCAGGAAAGGTCTGTTGCACCAGGCTGAAAGAGGCGTGCAGGCCAGTGCAGGCTGAGTCAGCGCAGACTGGGCCCCAGCAAACCCAGAGCAGGCCTTGGGGTGACTGAATTGCTGACAGCAGTAGCAGTTTCCAGACTTCTCAGCCCACAGACACCAGGGGCAACTTAGAACGCCAGCAGGAAGGGTCTGTTGTGCCAGGGTAGGAGTAGACAGTAGTCCAGCATAGGCCCCACCAACACAGCCCAGCCCCAGCAGGTTAGGAGAAGGCCTTGGCAGTGACTGAATCAGCAGTGGCTGCTTCAGGAGCTCTCAGCCCACAGATGGTAATGGGGTTGAATAACTGGTCAGAAGGAGATTATAGAGGTCTCTTTGCTAGCACCGAGGCAGGACTCTATTTCTTTGCCCATACTCAAATCCAGGTCACAGTCCTGGGTGGCAGTCTGAGGGTGAGGAGGAGCACTAGCATAGCAGAGCTTGTGGCCACGGTGAGGGGGGGTGGGGAGAAGGACCCTCCTCTCAGTTCCAGGGCAGAAAAGAATGCCTATGATTGCTCATAGACTAAAGCACAGGCCAGGAGAGTAGAAAATGCCTCTCCTTAGATTATACCACTTTGGAAGAACTGAAAACTTACAGGTTCCTAGAAGTATCTCTGAAAACAGCTGCACAAAACCCCTAAAGCTTGGGACAGTACATTCTCCACACTGGAAGCAGAGCCCTACTTTAACAAACAGTTAAAAGTCAAGTAATAGGATGGGAAAATGAGCAAACAATGGGGAAAAAAAACTCTGACTACAGAAAGTTATGGTGACAAGGAAGATCAAAACACACACTCAGAAGGAGATAGCAAAGTCAAACTCCTACATCCAAAGCCTCCAAGAAAAGTATGAATTGGTCTCCAGCCATAGAAGAGCTCAAAAAAGATTTTGAAAATCAAGTAAGAGAGGTAGAAGAAAAATTGGGAAGAGAAATGAGATTGATGCAAGAAAATCATGAGAAAAGAGTCAATAGCTTGGTGAAGGAGACATGAAAAAATACTGAAGAAAATAACACCTTAAAAAACAGACTAGGCCAAATGGCAAAAGAGGCCCAAAAGACCAATGAAGAGAAGAATGCCTTAAAAAGCAGAATTGGCCAAATGGAAAAGAAGGTCCAAAAGCTCACTGAAGAAAATACTTCCTTAAAAATTAGAATGGAGTAAATGGAAGTTAATGACTTTATGAGAAACCAAGAAGCAATAAAACAAAACCAAAAGAATAAAAAAAAAAAGAAGACCATGTGAAATATCTCACTGGAAAAACAACTGATTTGGAAAATAGATCCAGGAGAGATAATTTAAAAATTATTGGACTACCTGAAAGCCATAATCAAAAAAAGAACCTAGACATCATTTTTCAAGACATTATCAAGAAAAACTGCCCTGATATTCTAGAACCAGAGGGTAAAATAGAAATTGAGGGCATCCACCGATCACCTCCTGAAAGAGATTCCAAATTGAAAACTCTCAGGAATATTATGGCCAAATTCCAGAAATCCCAGATCAAGGAGACAATATTGCAAGCTGCCAGATAGAAACAATTCAAGTATTGTCGAACCACAGTCAGGATAGTACAAGATTTAGCAGCTTCTACATTAAAGGATCAAAGGGCTTGGAATATGATATTCTGGAGGGCAAAAGAGATAAGATTACAATGAAGAATCACCTACCCAGCAAAACTGAGTACAATCCTTCAGGAGAAAAATGGACATTCAATGAAATAGAGGACTTTCAAGCATTCTTGATGAAAATAGCAGAGCTGAATAGAAAATTTGACTCTCAAATATGAGACTCAAGAAGAATAAAAAGGTAAACAGGAAAGGGAAATCATAAGCAACTTAACAAGGTTAAACTGTTTACATTTCTACATGGGAAGATGATATTAGTAACTCATAAGACCTTTCTTATTACTAGGGTAGTTAGAAGGAGTATGTATAGACAGAGGGCACAGATGTGATTTGAATATGAAGGGATGATATCTAAAAATAAAATTAAGGGGTGAGAGGAATGTACTGAAATAAAGAGAAAGGGAGAGGTAAAATGGGGTAAAATATCTCACATAAAAGAGGCAAAAAAAATCTTTTACAGTGGAGGGGGAAGAGGGTGGAGGTGAGGGGGAGTGAGCGAACCTTACTGTCATCAGAATTGGCTCAAAGAGGGAATAACATATACAGGCAATTGGATATAGAAATCTATCTTACCATAAAGGAAAGTGAAGGGGAAGGGGATAAGAGAAGGGAGGGGGTGATAGAAGGCAGGGCAGATTGGGGAAGGGGTAGTCAGAAGCAAAACTGAGGAACAGGGTGAAAGGAGAAAGAATAGAATAAATGGGGATAGGGGAATAGGATAGAGGGAAATACAGTTAGCAATAGTAATTGTGGGGGAAAAAAATCTTGAAGCAAGTTTCTCTGATAAAGGTCTCATTTCCCTAACATGTCAAATATAAGTAAAAAATAACTGTGTCAAATTTATAAAAATAAGAGCCATTCCCCAATTTATAAATGATCAAAAGATATAATCAGTTTTCAGATGAAATAATCAAAGCTATCAATAGTCATATGAAAAAATATTCTAACTCCCTGTTGATTGGAGAAATGCAAATTAAAACAATTCTGAGGTACTACCTCACACCTATTAGATTGGTTAATAGTACAGAAAAGGTAAATGACAAATGTTGGAGGGAATGTGGGAAAAATGAGACATTAATGCACTGTTGGCAGAGTTATGAACTGATTCAACCATTCTTTAGAGCAATTTGGAACTATGCCCAAAGTACTATAAAATCTTTGACCTATCAATACCAATACTAGGTCTGTATCCCAAAAAAGATAAAAAACAAAAAGAAAAAGGACCTATATGTACAAAAATATTTATAGCAGCCCTTTTCTGGGGGTAAAGAATTAGAAATTGAAGGGATGTCCATCAATTGGGGATGGCTGAATGAGTTGTGGTATATAATTATGATGGAACACTATTGCAGTATAAGAAACGATGAGCAGGATACTCTCAGAATAACATGGAAAGACTTGCACTTGCTGATGCAAAGTGAAATGTACTGTGTACAAAGTAATAGCAATATTGTAAGATGATCAGCTGTAAATGACTTAGCTATTCTCTCAATACAACAATCCAAGACTACTCTGAAGGACTTAAGATGAAAAATGGTATCCATCCCCAGAAAAAGAACTGATGGTGTCTGAATACAGATTGAAGCATACTTTTTTAACTTCATTTTTCTTGAGGCTTTTTTTGTCTATGTTTTCTTTCACAATGTGATTATTATGGGTATGTTTTGCATGACCACACATGTATAACCTACATCGAATTGCTTGCCTTCTCAATGGTGGGGGGAGGGAGGAAGGGAGAGAATTTGGAACTAAAGTTTTAAAAACAAATGTTGAAATTTGTTTTTACATGTACCTGGGGAAAATTAAATACTAAATAAATACAAGATAAAATAAAACACACACACACACACACACACAAAAGAAAAGAAATCCTTTTTGACATTAAGACTGTATGATTCCTGACCATGTGGGAACAGATCTGAGAATAGCAGTGTTACCTAAGGGTGGTGCAGTAGATAGAGTACCAAGCCTAAAGTCAGGAAGACTCATGTTCTTGAGTTCAAAAGTGGCCTCAGATATTTATTAGCTGTATGATCCTAACTGTTTGCCTCAGTTCCTCATCTGTAAAATGAGCTGGAAAAGGAAATGGCAAACTACCCCAGCATCTTTGCCAAGAAAAGCCTAAATGGAGTCACATAGAGTCAGGCATGACTAAAAGAACTTAACAACAACAACAACAGCAACTAAATTATTAGGTCTGCTTCTAGCTTGGCCCTTAAAAGTAATAGAGAAGGGGCCCACCCTCCTCAGCACCAATTGCCACCAATGCTACCACTTAGCTGAAGATCTGTTAGCATAGCATGGACCCCCAGACTCCACCTTTCAGCCCTGTCCCTGTAGCCATGATCCAGGGAAGCAACTTCTGTGGAGATGCCAGATGGTAACTGCCTATCCTAGTGTTGTTGCACACTACTTTCAGAAATCACAGCTACTAAAGACTCAGAAAAGAAAGTTCTCACCACCAAAGTCGGCACTGTCAAAGGGTTCCACATCTTTGAGTGATAAGGTTCTATAAATGGAAATGGCATTGAATAAATATCATTGCCACTGCACCCTAAGGACCACTGGACCTTTCCATCTGCTTACAGCAGAACCTTCCTACATATGTTGTCTCCCTTATAGAATGTGAGCTCCTTGAGAGCAAGGACTCAATTTTCTATTTGTAGCCAAAGTATTCAGCATAATACTTGGCACTAAGTAAGCACATATTTTTTTTCCCCCATTCATTTATTGATGTCTGATTCATCTTTGAATCCCTTTTAGGGACAGCACCATCAATAAGTTCTTTGCCAAAGAACTAAATGAACATTATATAAAAAGACTTAAAAATGTAAATAAAGGCAACACTAAAAGAGGTAAGAGATTTCAAGTCAAATACAGTGGAAAATGTTACTTCAGCTTATCAAGGCTAATACACACATTTTCCCATTCTATTAATAAATGGTATCTATAAGAGTGTAAAGTTGTCAGTGCTGTCAGTCATAATCACTTCATCAGAGAGTGTTGCTTTTTTACATTTTAAATGTTAAAGCACCATAGGGAATATTATTCATTGAGAACTGACTGACGTGTCAAAATAAAAAGACTCAAAAGACAAAGTAACATGCAATAAAAGCATTTTGAAAAATGCCAACTCTTGGCTGAACAACTAAAAAGTGGAACAGGATAGTCAAGATCCAGTGCTGTGACCAACTTTCAATTCTCCTGTGACATTTTAGACCAAACCAATATAAATCAGTCAGTTCACTTTGAACATGCTTCATCTTGCCAATGTGGAAACAAAGCCAAATCATTTAATTTGAAACAATGGCTCAGGGCTTGAAAAGTATTTTCACCATCATCAAATACATTTAAGCACCTACTTCATTCACATAGGTATAAACAAGCAGTCAGCACTTGGCTGAATCTCAGGGGAGTGTTATAATATTAAATTACAGATCAAACTGTTAGCTGCTCCCTGGTGACCTAAATAATGAAACACCATTTAATGGGCCAGATCATAAGAAAATAACATACTTGGAAAGATTGAGACCATAAATTATTGCTATGAGTGTCATTTTTTTGGGAAGTGATGAGTTTTCAATCTAACACAGTTGTTGGGTTGTGCGACAGATAGAATGCTAGACCTGGCTTTAGGAAGATTTAAATTCAAATCCATCCTTAGACATTAACTAGCTGTGTGACCTTGCACAGTTATTTAACCTCAGTCTGCCTCAGTTTTCTCATCTGTTAAATAGAGATTTTTTTTCACCTCTTTTTTCAGGGTTGTTATGAAGATGAAATGAAATTATATTTGTAAGATGTTTTGTAACATTAAAGTACTAAATAGATGTTATTATTATCTTTTGTCATCTGTTACCTTATCTATCTAAACATTCTTAGGCTAGGATTATAGAAGTTCACTCACATAATCTCAATTAAGCTTTAATTTTTAAAAAGATCAGAGACAGAGAAGACACATAATGTTTAATCTAAAATCCATTATGCTTAGTATACATATGAACACAAAGAAAGTCATAGACTCAGAAAAAGACTCACAGATTTAGAAGGGCCCTTGTAGCTTACACTTATATTAGGGGTTTTTAACATTTTTTTGCATGTATCCTGGACCCCTTTGGTAGTATCAATAGTCCCCTTTTCACAATGTTTTTAAGTACATAAAATATACAGGGTTACAAAGGAAACCAATTATATTGAAACATGGTTGTTAAAAATATAGTTTTTAAAAACACATACAAGTTCACAGATCTTAGGTTAAGAACTCTTGCCTTACCTGAACAAATTGCCCCTATATCACACCTAATAAGTGGTTATCCAGGTTTTCTTTGAAGACTTTTAGAGAAGGGGAACCCACTATCTACTAAAGTAGCCAATTCTACTTTTGGAAAGCTTTGCACACATACAAATTAACTTATTCCCTGTGTCTGTTCTGAACTTCTTCTCTGACTTGGTACCACTATTGGCTTCCCAAGACTCAGGATAAGATGGGCAGATTGCTAAGGGAGACATAAAGACTTAGAGGAGTGAGTGTAGGTGGCCCCAGATCACTACAAAGGTAAAGCAGTTAATGTAAAGAGTTAATTTGTAGTCAGATGGAATCTGGCACACACTTGCATCTAACAACAAAAAAGAAGAATAAGCAAAACAGTAGACTGCGTACCTTTCTCCTACATCTAATAAATTCAATATCTTGGAATTCAGTTTGGGGAGTCGTCACACATTTTGGATCCCAAATTGAGAAAATAAGGAAAACATTTTTCTGTATTTACAATCAGGTCTTGTCTCTATTAGCTGTTTTCTTTTGCCAGTCTGAATTATAATAACTGCACCTTCAGTATTTTCAAGAATCATGGTACTCACTGCAACTTACTTTGTAAATTCAGTTTTTCACACATGGTGCTGGGTAAGTTGATAGGACATTTGTAGATATCTCCCATTCTGTTCTCTGGAAAACCACTCCATGGTGAGCCAACAAGCAACCTAAAAATAAAAGATTTTTTTCTTTTATTATCCATAAAATATGAAGTTATTTATTCCTAAAGATGAACTGAAAATAAAGCAAAAATTGAAAAAGTATATATTTCAGGCTTTGATTTAATGAATAAGGACAATTCAAACCTAATCAGTTACAATTTTCTCTTAGCCATCTAAAAAGACCCTTGCTGACCAAAGACCATACAACTGTACTGCCAAAGAACTTTGGGAGCTTTCATTAGACAATGGAAATGACCAGCTTGGGCCACGCAAGTCACTTGAACTTTACTGACTTAAAAAAAAAATAAAGTCTGAAGAAAAATTGTGAAATTGTAAACAAAATATAATTCTACAAAATATAGAGCTTTGAAACATGGATATTTTTATCATTGCAAGCCTCTTTTCCTATTATGATGAAGTGAAATACTTTGAGACCATCTTATTTTGATTAGAAGTCACTTGATTTAGACAGGCAAGAATATTCATCAATTGGGAAATAGCTAAAAAAATAGTATGTAATGGAATGGAATATTATGCAGTAAGAAAATGAAAAATATGAGAATTCAGAGAAACAAAAGGAGATATGTATAGACTAAAGCAGAATGAAATAAACAGAACTAGGTATATAATACATATGTATTTCTTCACAACATACTATAAATGTAACTATCAGTGAAAAGATGACCAATAGGAAATCAAATTCTGTTAAATGAAAATACAGAAGGTCCTACAAAAGAGATAAAACACATCTATCTCACAGCATAGAGGTGGGAGACCACTAGGATAAAATACGTTGTCAGACAAAGTTTCTGTAGTTCATGTTCTTGCTTTTTTCCCTTTGATAATTGAAGGCTCAATAGGAGGGGGTTAGTGGGAATGACTATGATATAAAGACATAAAGGGTCATTATGTATTAAATATGCAAAAAGGAATCATTTTAAAATAACTGGGTAGAGATCATGATACTTGTAATAATTGATGGATGATCTTTAAGTTATTGGCAGGTAAAAAGTCTGAAATGTATGATTTGTTAATTTTCAATTGCTTGCTAATAGAGGGAATCAGCATCAAGGATTGTCCAAAGATCATTTATGTATGTAATAGATTTTTGTACTTACAGCTACAGATGAACATACTGATGCTCCATAATTCTTAACTTTGAAAAAAAATTAAAAAATAAAACTTGTGAAGACTCACATCGTAAAAAAAATGTCTCTTGACAATCTCTCTGCAGTTTTCTCTGTCTATACAATTTCTTTCTGTTCCTCCAAACATGCTGAGAATGACCAACCTTACCTCTTGTCTGAAGAGTTATGCCACTTTCTGTTAAATTAGTTGTCTATGTCATATATTTAGGAATGAAAATATAGAATCATGGATTTATTTGGAACTGGAACAGGAGAGATCATCACTATAATCCAACTCCCTCAACTACTGTTGCTGAAAAAACCCCTTTTCTGTTTTAGAGTAAGGGTGACAGACATTCCAGTGCTTCTGCTCCATCCCAGCTCTCTGTGATGGGACCTTTAAAGATTTTCTGCTGATCTGCTATAGATTATTGAGAGTTGATTTATTTCATAAAATCACATATTTAAGAGCTAGAAAGAACTTCAGAGAATATCTAGTCCAACCTCCTCATTTTACAAAAGGGAAAACAGAAGCCTAGAAAGGTTGAATGGATAGCCAAAGTCACATAGCTAGGAAACAGTAGCTGTGATATTTGAATCTAGATCCTCTAACTCCAGAATTGGGGCTCTTTCCATTGTGCCTTACTGCTTTCTCAGCTTATGAAATGGTCATTATGATATCAGTGTAATGCATATAACAGTGTATTGAACCAGAGCTCTGGTTTCTAACACTAATAGCATTTCTGTTCTTCACATTCCCCACTTTTAAAAGTTCAATAGAATTTACTTGAGTATATGTATTCTCTAAGACTTTTTAAAACAAATGTGAGGCATAAGAAAGCATTAAAAATACCCTGAAGGGAAGAGACCATATAAATCTCTGTTATTATGATACAAGACATCTTTTGCATTCTTTCTATACAGTGAGGTCTCCTGGAAAGACTTGTATGGACTGATGCTGAGTAAAGTGAGCAGAACCAGGAGAACATTGTACACAGTACCAGCCATATTGTGCAATGACTAATATTGATAGACTCAGCCCTTCTCAGCAATGCAAGTATCTAAGACATCTCCAAAGGCCTCATGATGGAAAATGCTATCCATATCCGAAGAAAGAACTATGGTGTTTGAATGCAGATCGAAGCATACTATTTGCTATTTTTTTCCTTCTGTTGTGTTTTGTTTCCTCTTTCTGGTGGTTCCTCCTATTGGTCCTAATTCTTACTTACAACATCACTAATGTGAAAATGTTTAATAGGAATATATACGTATAGCCTATATCAGATTGTGTGTCATCTTGGGGAGGGAGGGGGAGAAAAATTTAAAACTCAAAAGCTTATGGAAGTGATTGTTGATAAATCAAAATAAATTAATAAAAAAAAAACAACAAAAAAAGAAAAAAGGTCTCATTTTTTAAACATTTTGATTTAAGTTTTGAGTTCTAAATTCTATCTTTCCTTCCACTTCTCCCTCTCTGAGACAGTAAGCAATCAGATATAGTTTATACATATGCAATTATGTAACACATTTCCATATTAGTCATTTTGCATAAGAAGACTTGAATAAAAAAAAATGAAAGAAAGAACGTGAAAAATAGCATGCTTCAGTCTGTATTCAGTCAAAATCAGTTCCTTCTCTGGAGGCAGACAATATGCTTCATCATTAGTTCTTTGGGATTGTCTTGGTATATTGCTGAGAATAGCTAAGTCATTCACAATTCTTCATCAAACAATATTGCTGTTACTGTGTACAATTTTCTCCTGGTTCTCTTCATTTCACAATGCATCAGTTCATGTAAGTCTTTCTAGGTTTTTTCTGAAATCATCCTGCTTGTCATTTCTTATAGCACAATAATATTCCATTGTAATCATATACCACAGCTTGTTTAGCCATTCCCTAATTGACGGGCATCCCTTTCATTTCTAACTCTTAGCCACCACAAAAAGAGTACTATAAATATGTTGGTATAAATAGGTCCTTTTCCCTTTTTTTGGTATGTCTTTGGGATATAGACCTAGCAGTGGCATTACTAGATATGCACAGTTTTATATCCCCTTGGGCATAGTTCTAAATTGCTCTCTAGAATGGTTAGATCTTATCACAACTCCACCAACAGTGCATTAGTGTCCCAGTTTTTCCCCTCCAACACTTTTTTTGTCAGATTAGCCACTCTGATAGGTGTGAGGTGATACTTCAGAGTTGTTTGAATTTGCATTTGCAATTCAATTTGCATTTCTCTGATCAATAATGAATTAGAGCATTTTTTTCATATGACTATAGATAGCTTTGATTTCTTTGTCTGAAAACTGCTTGTTCATGTTCTTTGACCATTTATCAACTGGGGAATGACTTGTATTTTTATAAATTTTACTCAGTTCTCTATATATTGGAGAAATGAGGCCTTTATCAGAGATACTTGTTGCAAAAAACTTTTCTCCCAGTTTTCTGCTTTCCTTTATAATTTTGGTTCCATTGGTTTCGTTTGAGCAAAAAGTTTCTAATTTCATATAATCAAAATTATGTATTTTACATTTTGTAATGCTCTCTATGTCATAAATCTGACAGATAAACTATTCTATGCTCTCTTAATTTGCTTATGGTATGACCCTTTACATATAAATCATGTACTCATTTTGGCCTTATCTTGGTATACAGTGTGAGATGTTGGTCTATACCTACTGTCTGCCACACTGTTTTCAGTTTTTGTCAAATAATGAGCTTTTGTTCCAAAAGGTTGAATCTTTGGGTTTATCATATACTAGATAACTATGGTCATTTACTATAATACAATTTGTGCATCACTCTATTTCTTAGCCAGTACCAGATTGTTTTGATAACTACTGCTTTATAACACAGTTTGAGATCTGGTATGGCTAGATGATCATCTTTTGCATTTTTTTCATAGATTCCCTTGATATCCTGGAGCTTTTTTTTCTTCCAGATGAATTTTGTTATTATTTTTTCTAACCCTATACAGTAATTTTTGATAGTTTGGCATGGCACTGAATAAATAGTTTAATTTAGGTAGAACTGTCATTTTTATTATATTGGCTCAACCTCCCCATGAGCAATTAATATTTGTCCAATTGTTTAGATTTGATTTTATTTGTATGAAAAATGCTTTACAGTTGTGTTCATATAGTTCCTGGGTTTGTCTTGGCAGGTAGACTCCCAAATGTTTTATTTCATCTATAGTTATTTTAAATGGAATTTCTCTATCTCTTTCTGCTGGACTTTGATGGTAATATAAAGAAATGCTGATAATTTATGCAGGTTTATTTTGTATCCTGCAACTTTGCTAAAATTGTTAATACTTTCAAGTAGTTTTTTAGTTGATTCTCTAGGATTTTCTAAGTATAACATCATATCATATGCAAAGCGTGCTAGTTTTGTTTCCTCATTGCCTAGTCTAATTCCTTTAATTTTTCTTCTCTTATTGTTATAGCTAACATCTCTAGTACAATATTAAATAAAAGAGGTGATAATGGGCATCCATGATCCACCCCAATTGTATTAGGAAGGCTTCTAGCTTATCCCCATTACAGATAATGCTTGCTGATGGTTTCAAATAAATGTTAGTTATCATTTTAAGAAAATGAGGTATCTTAATAATCATTAGCGAGCAACAAAGTTTTCATTATTATTCTGACCTTGAACTGTATGACTCATATACCTCAAATATTCTGAATCACAAAAACAAAACAAATAGTTTTACAGATTAAATCACTGAACAACATGTCTGACTCTCAGAATGAAAGTTGAAAAGACCCTCTGATATTCCCTTTATTGGAATAAGGTTCCTAGGACACATTCCACTCCTTCTGCCTCATGGCCACCCCCACGATTCTATAAGTCCTGGTTCCTGATAAGTTTTGTCCTTATAAGAGTTTATGAAATCACCACTCATTACTCAGACAGAATTGTGACATTTTAAAGAATTATTAGTCAGACAGGAATCAATCAATCATTCAGTCAATGCACAAGTGACTACCATATGCCAGCATATAAGCAAGTATTTTTGTCTCTAAAATTTTGTGGTGATAATGATGTCTTAAAGAGAGATGCTGAGAATGATATGGTACATTGGTAAGACCTGCTAACACGAGGCCCTGCTATATTTTTAATTATTGGATTAAACTTAGCCCCACAGGAGTTGAAAGAGAAATTATACGTGAAGTTGCCAAGAAGAAGAGAGAATCCCAAGATATAGCCTTCCGTTTCCTAAAGTAAGACTGGGAATTCCTCCAGGAGTATTTTAAATAACACTTACTATTCAATTATCTTGTGAGGAAATAGTGATTATACAGACTACAAACAACACAGCCAATCTTCCCACCCCCACCAGAATTCTAAATAGCCTGTTTAGGCACAAACGATATTTTATGGTGATGTAGGTAGGTCCAAACCCGTAATCTACAGAGTCTTATAAATATCTCCCTACAGGCTGTGGTTGTCTAACCTCTTCTCCCATTCTTTAAGATTTCAATATAGCTCACTGAAACAAATACCTTTGTGATACAAATGGGGAAGCAGGCAAATGCTAATCTGTATAATATCTATATCAATATTAAACTTTTTTAATGGTTTACAGGAACTACAAAATTCATGAACTGGTTATTTTTTTCTTAAATAGCAAAGCAGAGTTAGACTATCTTGAACACAAAGGGTCTGACAGGAGTTCTCTCAGGCTCCCTGCTCCTAGCCAGACCGAAGTATCAAGCCAGATAGAACTGGAAGGTGAGGTGTAAAAGGAAGGAGAAAAAATTAATTTACGTTTTAGTGATGGGATACTTGTGCTATGAATTTAATACATACACTACAACAATCAATCAATCAATAATTGAAGCATCGAGGTGGTACAGTGGATAGAACGTTAGGCCTGAAGTCCAGAAGACCCAAGTTCAAATCAGCCTCAGACATTTATTGTGTCTTTGAGCAAGTCATTTAACCTTTATTTGCCTCAGTTTCCTCATCTGTAAAATAGGGATAATAATATCACCTACCTTCCAGGGTGTGAAGATTAAATGAGATAATATTTATAAAGCATTTAGCACAGCACCTTGCACATAGTAAGTGCTATATAAATGTTAGTTATTATTTTTGTTATTATTATTAATCAACCAAGTATCTACAATGCGCCAAGCACTAGAGATACCAAATAAAATTAAACTTCTTACCTTAAAGGAACTTACACAATTTAAACAATAATTACATTAGAAAGACAAACCACTTTGAAAGACTTAAGAACTCTGATCAATACCATCACCAATCATGATTCCATAGAACTTGATGATGAAGTATGCTACCAAACTCCTGACAGAGAAAGGATGGATTCAAGATACAGAATGAGACATGTTTTTCAACAGAGACAAAGTGGTAATTTGTTTTGCTTGATTATGCATATGTGTTACAATGTATTTGTCTTCCTTTTTTATCTATTATTTTCCCCCATGGAGGGAGGAAGAGGTAGGAGGGAAAGAAAATAAATGCTTGTTCATTGAAAAAAATTCTAAAAACAAAGTAGTTCATATTTTTTCAAGAAGATAGCTTGTACATATGTCAGTACATAGACCACACACACACACACACACACACACACACAAACACATACACACAAACCAAAGGTAATTAAGTTCATTTGTTGGGAGTAAGGCACTAGTAACTGGGAAATCAGGTAAGGCAGAAAATTGTGCTTGAGCTAAGGTTTGCTTGTTTTTTTTTAAGGCTATATTGACTTTCATTTTCTTTTATGCTTTTATTTCTTAACATCCATTTTTAAAAATTTGAATTCCTGGGGCAGCTAGGTGGCACAGTGGATAGAGCAACAGCCCTGGAGTCAAGAGGACCTGAGTTCAAATCTGGCCTCAGACACATAAAACTCACTAGCTGTGTGACCCTGGGCAAGTGACTTAACCCCAATTGCCTCACAAAAGAAAAATGAATTCCAAATTCTTTCCCTCCCTTTTCCCCTCCCCTATCCACTGAGAAGGCAAGCAATATGATATTAATTATACATGTGAAGTCATGCAAATCATATTTCCATATTAGTCCTATTGGGGGAAAAAAGCAAGAAAAATAAAAAATAAAGAATGCTTCAATCTACACTGAACTCATCAGTTCTTTTTCTGGAGGTAGACAGTATTTTATGTCATGGGTCCTTTGGAATCATCTTGGATCACGGTCTTAATCAGGGTACTTGGGCTGAGTCTTGAAAGAGACTTAGGGATTTCAGATCCTTCTGGATATTATCTAGTGACCTCCAGGAGATGAGAGAAGGGTTGCAATAGCCAATAAGGAGGGGGACAGAGCATCAATCAGGGAAGAATAAAAGATGGCCTTGTATAGTGAGGTCCCAGTTGACATTGGATGATTTAAATATGTAAATTTGTATTTTTGTTATCTAAATTATTTGTGTGACTTCTTCTAGCTCTGTGTAGCAATCCATGAGTACATGACATTGAAAATGATGCAGCTTCAGGGGAACTAGGGGAATTGATACTACAAATAAGAGAGTGTAAAAACTGATTCCTATTTTCTGCAGTTCCCAAACAATTGCACAATATGAACGATGAGACAAATGTACATTTCGCTATCACATAGAACCTTTGCATCAAAGTAGTGATCATTTGAGAATGATCTCTCATTTCCCAAATTATGATCATACATGCTGAATTATGATCATACTAATGAACATGTTTTAGGAAATCTAAGTCATAAAGGAAATCGAGGTAATCATTTCCAGCTTGGCAAGTCCTTATTAGTTATATTTTTATCATCTTAATTTAGTTTGTCATAGGTTATGTATTAATCTTCTTGTTATTATACTTTTAGACTTAATATATAGCTTAGCCTTCTCTTTCTTACTAATACACCCAAAAGTCTCACACACATCTACTTCTGCTTTACTTATTGTATAAACTGGAAATTAATCATAATATTTCATAATTCAAAATTATGTGACATATGCAATTTCATAAATTTCATAAATAAACACATATATCCTGGAGAGGCAGCATGCTATAGTAAACTTGATAGCTAAACTTGGAGTTAGGAAGACCTGAATTCAAATCCCATTTAGATATTTACTAGCTATGTGACCTTGGGTAAGTTACTCTCTCTAAGCCTCAGTTCCATCTGTAAAATGGAGATAATAATGACACATAACCTTACAGGGTTGTTCTGAAGATCAAATGAGTTCATGTTTGTGAATCAGTTTACAAACATTAACGCACCATATAAATATGAACTGTTATCATTAGTCATACCAGCCTGATGTTCACTAGGATTTTTACATACCTCTTTTAAGGACAAGTAAACACTAGTCATTGTTAGAACAAGAAAAACCATTTGTGCATTTAACTTTTAGTCCCTGTTTATCCAAATTATCCCAGTGTTATGTCTGGACAATTTTTGAGTCACTACTAATAATGAGCTCAGGTTGCTGCTGGGGCAGACAATGCCATTACTCATGGACAATTAGTGAAAATCAACACAAGTTGGAGGAAGTTGTAGCATGAATCTCAACTTGATGCCTTGTTTCTGGCACACAATACACTATTATTAAATTAGTTGCATTTTGCACTTCCTGTTAACAAATTTAGTGACTCTAAATATGTGTGTGTATGCGTGTGTGTGTGTGTGTGTGTGTGTGTGTGTGTATCTAGAACCCAGAGGTCCAACATATAGCTTGTGGGATAAATGTGATCTGCCCAAACTTAAGGAAAGCCCCATTTCACCTCCAAATTCTTAATTAAAAAATTAAACTTATCCGCTTTTAATTTATGCTCATACTCTTGGTCCACTGAGCTCTCTAAAAATACATTGAAACGGCTGAAACCAAAGCTTAGAGCCACCACCAATGACAAACCTGGAGTTAGGACTGAAATGTGCACAGTTTGATTACACCTCCACTGTCAGAAAATACCTTAAAGTCTTAGCACTTTATCAGAATTGATCCCTGACTACCACTATGCTTGTAACTACACAATTTTGCAAAAATAAAGCTAATTAAACTGGATTTCTAGAATCTATATTTTTGAAGAGGTACTAGACTGAGGTACCCAGAGTTAGTGGCTTGCACATTGGGCTTAGAATCAGAAAGACCTGGATTAGGTTCATCGGTCCACAAATCTGGAGCTAGTAGGGACTTCAAAGGCCATCTAATACAAACCTTTCATTTTACAGATGAGGAAACCGGGAGGTTGAGTGACCTTGTCTTAAGTCACACATTTGGTAATCACAGGTGGGATCTGAACCTAGGTCCTTCGCCTCCAGCACCTGTGATCTTTCTATTGGAATGCTCTTTCCACTGTACTCAAATCCTGCCTCAGACAATTACTAACTATAACTGTAGGCAAGTCATGTAACCTCTATGTGTCCCTGGCAATTTACTGAGACCTATCTACTAAGTCATATCCTGGGTGGATGTCCATGTTGTTAGAAGCTTCCACATCTGGACTTCCCCACAGTATGGTCAATAAATATTTTTTTATTTCATTACAATAGACTATACTTCATCAAAAAATTCATGCTGCCCATAAAATGATTTCTGGTCAGTACTGAAAGAATCTGGACACTTCTGATCTTGAAATCAATGAAACTGGTCCAGGAGTCAGTGAGACCAGAGTTCAAATCCAGCCTCAGATACTTATTAGTTGTGTGGTCCTTAGCAAGCTATTTAACTTGTTTGCCTTAGTCTCCTCATCTGTAAAGTAAGGATAATAAAGCACCTATCTCCCAAGGTGGTTGTGAGGATCTAATGAGTAATAATTGTAAAGTACTTAGCACAGTGCCTGGCCCATAGTAAGTGCTATATAAATATTAGCTATTAGTACCTTAGGGGAACTGATTCCCAGGAGTGTCTATACTGAATTCTCATGAAGGAAAATCCTGAGGCTACACCAGAGTTCATATCATAGGAAGGTCTGAATGGTCTTGTTTTTAGGGAATTGTTTTATTGTACCAATTAGTTTTCTTTAGGATATTTTCACAGAAATTTGATATGAGGGAAGAGATTGGAATTATTCAACTCAGTGAATTCTGTAAATGACTGGAAAGTTTAAACTTGTCTCTGAAAAGAGCCTAACAGCACTACGGCAATAGTTTTTTGTTTTGTTGAGTCAACTGGGGTTAAGTGACTTGCCCAGAGTCACACAGCTATTAAGTGTTATGTGTCTAAGGCCGAATTTGAACTCAGGTCCTCCTGACTCGAGGGCCGGTACTGTATCCACTGTGCCACCTAGCTGCCCCAGCAACAGTTTTAATTTTTTTGCATGTGTCAGGGATTTCTTTGACAGTCTGGTGAAACTAATGGACCCCTTTTCAGAAAAATATTCTTAAACACATAAAATAAAAAACAAAATACATAGAATTTCAAAATATATATTTTTTAAGATCATGGACCACAGGTTAAAACCTCCTGCACTAAGAGGTAACTTGGGAGAGAACTGACATCATCTTCTTCCTACCCCCAACACACACACACACACACACACACACACACACACACACACACACACACTTTTAGCTAGGCCACAGCTTCTGAGTTATAGAAAGAAAATGTATGAGTTCATCCCCAGTTTACTTCTCTTCAGCCAGACTTATAGTAGGTAAAATTAGCTCAGCCCCTGGCCTTCAGAGGGGCTAGGAAAAAGAGATTAAAAAACAATTTCTTTCAATGAATTTAGTTACAAACTATAACTAAGGGGCAGCTAGGTGGCACAGTGGATAGAGCACTGGCCCTGAAGTCAGGAGGACCTGAGTTCAAATCCAGCCTCAGACCAAAAACTTGACACTTACTAGCTGTGTGACTCTGGACAAGTCACTTAACCCCAACTACCTAAAAATAAATAAATAAATATACTATAACTAAAAACTCATGAAGGAACATGGCCATTATTAGACTGGGAGCTCGATGAGAGCAAAATTCATTTTTGGGGCCTTTCTTTGTATCCCCAGTGCTTAGCACAGTGCCTGGTGCATAGTAGGTGCTTAATAGATGCTTACTGACTGGCCTTTGAGGAAGGAGAATTGCTATTGGTAGCCCTGTCCTTGCCCAAATCTGAGACAGACACCATCCAAAGTGGTGCAACTTGAAAAGCTCCAAATTCATATAAAAATTTAAGTGGAAAGTGGGAGATAAGGGAGTCCTCCAGAGGACCTGACATCCCCTTCACCCCAACCCCACACAATACCCCAAAATGATCTGATGTGGTTACAACCTTGGTAAGGATTGTGTGACCATTTCTTTTGTGTTAATACCCCAGACCTACTGAAAACCTACTCAATCCAAACTATAATGTTCTATTAGAGTGATAGTTAAAATACAGTAATAACTGAAAAATTGATTTCTTGAATTCTTTAATGTTGTCATATTCAATTTGGACCTGGGGATAGGTATAAAAAAAACAGAGTTGACTGGGTTATACGGTCCACTTATGCTCTAACTCTAGTACCATCACATAGAAAGAGATAATTAATTTCTTGAATCCTATCAAGAATAACAATAACAACTATTATTGCTCCCTTGTACAAGCCTTTAAATGTATTCTTCAAAAGATGATTTACCTCCACAAAACAATATTAGAATAAATTCAAAAGATTGGAGGAAAATGTAAAATATCTAGCATAAAAACAATTGACCTGGAAAACAAATTGATTGAGGAGAGACAATTTAAGAATCACTTGCCTCCATGAAAATCATGATTTAAAAAAAAAACACCCAAATATCACATTTTAAAAAGTTATAAATGAAAACTTCCCAGAATTGCCAGAACCACTGATCAAAGTCAAAATAGAAAGAATCCAGAGTCAACTCTGGTGAGGGATGGGGGTGAGGCAGAGAAAACCACAGGGAAAAAAAATCTTGAGGTCCCAAGTCAAAGAAAAACACTACAAAAAGCCAGAAAGAAAAATTCAAATACCCAAGGAATTACAATCAGGATCACATAAAATGTCACCCTTTGACCCGGCATACTACTTTCAGGTATATAATCCAAATAGATAAATGAAAGAGGGAAAGGATCAACAAGTACAAAATATTTATATCAATATTTTGTTGTTATTGTTGTTGTAGCAAAGAACTTGAAGTGCATAGCCATCAATTTGGGAATGGTTGAACAAATTATGTTATATACACTGAGAAATGACACAAAGAATAGATTCAGATAAATTCAGGAAGACTTATATGATTGACAGAGAGTCAAATGAGCAGAAGAAATAGAATCATTCATATAACAAGTGCAGAACTGCAAAGAAAAATAACTGAAAGATAAAAAACTTTCATCAATGCAAAGATCAACTATGACTCAGACCGACCACCAATGATGAAGCATGCTACCCATCTCTTTACAAACAGCCCTGAGGAACAGCCCTGAAATGCTCATCTCATCAGTAACCTCTGCCCCCAGGTCCCTTCCTCCTAGGGAGCTCCTCTTAGAACTTCAATTTAAGGAGAATCTCAGGCCAGTCATCTCTTCATTTAACACCTCTGGACTTCTCCAACACGCTCCACTCTGCACACTGGGTATCTTCTCTTCCCCCCACTTCTGTATGTAGTCTTCTCCCATTAGACTGTAAGCTCCTTAAGGGCAGAGGCTGTCTTTCTCTTTTGTATTTGTATTCCCAGAATAGTGCCTAGCACATGCTTAGTAAATGTTTTTTGGTTGACTGAGCAATGGATAGAAGGAAGGAAGGAAAAAAGCAAGGATGGAAGGAAGGAAGGAAAGAAAGAAACAGTTCTTAAATGCGTACTATGTGCCAGGCAATATGCTAAGCATTGGGGATACAAGTAAAAAGAAGGATAGCCTCTATTGGTTAGTTTTGCTGATGTTTTTTCTTCTTTATTATAAGGAAAAGGAAGGAGAGAAGTATACACTGGGAAACATAGGTCACATGAAAACAACGAATATTAACAAAAATTTATTTTAAAAAATAAAAATGGAATAAAAAAGAAAACATCTTACAGCAACACTTTCACAGTGATTAATAGGGGAATATAATATTTCAAAGGCTGAAGGAGTAAGAGACCTGTATGGAAACTGGGCAGAGGGAACATGTGCATTCACTAACTTTCAGACATCTTGAACTAGATGTCCAATTGATATTTAAAATCAACATGCCCAAAATGGAACTATTTTTTTTTTACCTCTAAACCCTCCCCCCTCCTACCTTCCCTATTACTTGCAGAGAGAAACACCATCTTCCCAGTCCCTGAGGCTTACAACCTAGGAGTCATCTTGGAATCCTTATTATTCCTCACTCACCATATCCAAGCTGTTGCCAAGACCTGGAAATTTCACCCCTGCAACATCTTTCAAATATACCCCTTTCTCTCCTCTAACACTGTCACCACTCCAGTGAAGGACCTCATCACTTCATGCCTGGACTATCACAACAGCCTGCTGGGGCATCAGCCAGCATTAAGTCTCTCCTCAATCTAATCCATCCTCCTCCATTCAGCCACCAAAGTGATTTTCCTAAATCAAAGATCCAATCATGTTACCACTGCTATTCAATAAACTCCAATGGCTCCCTATCACCACAGGGTCAAATACAAAATGTTCTATTTGGTATTCAAAGCCCTTCATAACCTAGCCCTCTGCTACCTTTCCAGTCTTCTTACACCTTATTCCTTTACATGTACTCCTCTATACAGTGATACTGGCCTCCTGGCTGTTCCATGAACATGACACTGCATCTTTTGCCTCTGGACATTTTGCCCTGCTGTTCCCCATGCCAAGAATGCTCTCCCTCTTCCACTTTGCCAACTGACTCCCTGGCTTCCTTTAAATTCCAACTAAAATCCCATCTTCTACTGGAAGCCTTCTCCAACTCCTCTTAATTCTAATGATTCTCCACTGCTAATTATTTCCAATTTATCTCACATATTGCTTACTTTGTATATATTTGTTTGCATATTGTCTCCCTCGTTATGTTATGAGTTCCTTGAGGGCAGGAACTATCTTTTGCCTTTTTGTATCCCCGGCACTTAGCAAAGCTTCTGGCATATAGGAAGTGCTTAATAAATATTTATTAATTGATTGATTAAGGCAAAGAAAGAAAATAAAATTAACAGTTGAAAAAAAGAGCTGTACCTGACCTTAAATTGTATTATAAAGCAACAATCACCAAAACTACTTGGTACTGGCTAAGAAATAGAGTGGTGGATCAGTGGTTAGATATGCAAGACACAACAGTCAATGACTATACTAATCTACTATTTGATAAATCCAAATACTCCAGCTTCTGGGATAAGAAATAACTATTTAGCAAAAACTGCTGGGAAAACTAGAAAAATGTATGGCAGAAACTGGGCATAGACCAACATCTTACACCCTATACCAAGATAAAGTTAAAATGGATACACAATTTAGATATAAAGACTGATACTATAAGCTAGAAGAGCAAGGAATAGTTTACCTCTCAGATCTATGGAGAAGGGAAAAATTTATGACCAAACAAGAGATAGAGAACATTATGAAATGCAAAATGGACAGTTTTGATTACATTAAATTGAAGAGTTTTTGCACAAAGTCAATGCATCCAAGATTATGAGGGAAGCAGAAAACTGAGAATTTTTATAACCAGTGTCCCTGATAAAGGCCTCATTTCTAAAATATATAGAGAACTGAGTCAAATTTATAAGAATGCAAGTCATTCCCCAATTGATAAACGGTCAAAGTTTATGAACAGGCAGTTCTCAGAGGAAGAAACTAAAGCTATCTATAGTCATATGAAAAAATGTTATGTCACTATTGATTAGAGAAATGCAAATCAAAACGACTCTGAGGTACCACATCACACCTATCAGATTGGCTAACATGACGAAACAGGACAATGATAAATGTTGGAGAAGATGTGGGAAAATTGGAACACTAATACATTGTTGGTAAAGTTGTGAAATGATCCAGCCATTTTGGAGAGCAATTTGGAACCATGCCCAAAGGGCTATAAAATTGTTCATACCCTTTGACCCAACAATACCACTTCTAGGTCTATATCCCAAAGAGAACATACAAATGGGGAAAAGGACTCACATGTACAAAAATATTTACAGCTGTCCTTTTTGTGGTGGCAAAGAATTGGAAATTGAGGGGATGCCCACCAATTGGGGAATGACTGAACAAGTGGTGTACAAATGTAATGGAATACTATCGTGGTATAAGAAATGATGAACAGGCACACTTCAAAAAAAATCTTAGAAAGACTTATATGAACTGATGCAGAATGAAATGAGCAGAACCAAGAGAACATTGTACACAGTAACAGCCACATTATGGAATGACTGACTTTGATAGACTTCTTCACAGCAATGCAAGAATCTAAGACAACTCCAAAAGATTCATGATGGAAATTGCTATCTACACCCAGAAAAAGAAATATGGAGTCTGAATGCAGATGGAAGCAGTCTATCTGCTCTCCTTTTCTTTTGTTGTTTTGTTTTATTGCTTCATTCTCATGGTTCCTTCCATTAGTTCCAATTGTTCTTTACATCATGACTAATGGGAAAATATGCTTAACATAAATGTATATGTAGGGCCTATATCAGATTGTACACTGTCTCGGGGTGGAGGGAGCGGGGGAGAAGTGGGAGAGGGAGAAAATATAAAGCTCAAAATCTTATGGAAGTAAATGTTGAAATGTAAAAATAAATAAATTAAAATAAACAGAAAAACAGTTGAAGAAAGAAGAAAAGAAAGGAGGAAAGAATAAGGGAAGAAGGATGAGAAGAATATCAGAAGCTAATGAACAGAGAAAGTGGCAAATTTTTTAAAAAGTAACGTCTAAAGAAAATAAGTCAACATTCCATTTTTATTCATAGAATTTATAATAGAAAACAGTGAAACAACCATTGTGTGCCCAGATTTAAGTTAATAAGTATCTCAAGGATGGTTAATGTTCACAGAGTCCCTCCCCATATCTACTACTTTCCCAGCTAACATGAGGATAAAAGGACCATAAATTAAGAGTGGAGGATGGCCCAGTGCCAGCAATCCAAACAAATGGTCTTATATTTTAAAGTTTGTGGTTGTTTTCCTTCAGTATCAACAATATGAAGACTGTGTCTCCTAATCCAAGTCCATTAATAGTTTAATAATAAATTCTGTTGACACAAGTATTTTTAAACAAAAAATCCCCTTTGTTAATTAGGGGATGTTCTGATACAATGAAACTTCAATGAACCAACAGTAGAGTGACTTGCACATAGTAGGCACTTAATTAGATATCTGCTAGAATTTGTTGAACTCAGAAAATGGGCTTTGTGGTGAACCTTTTAAGAATCACAGTCATTTAAAATCAAACTTTGTATGTAAAAAATTTTTTTTCTGAAATATATTGATTCACTTTTAGACACAGAAAGTACAGAATAATAACACAGCTGATTTTTATTTGTTGATTGAGGACTCTTGTTCAGGTGCAGTTTTGCTTACATGGCTTCTTTGGTCCTGCTAACTGGTATTCTATATGAGGTGATCAGGGTCTGAATCATGGAACTAGCAGCATGAGTGGAAACAAAAGGACAGTTGTAAGGAGGCAGAACTGGAGGCAGAACTAACAAAACTTGGCAATTGACTGGACATTGGGTTGAGGAAAAAGAGAGTCAGAAATAACTCTCAGGTTATTAAACCCAATGGCAGTGCTCTTAAGAAAAAATAGAAATGTTTGGAGGATGAAAAAGTGTATGGGAAAGATAATGATTTCCATTTCAGACATGTTAAAATTGAAATGCTGATGGAACATCCAGGTAAATGTCCAGTTTAGTTAATATTTAATAAATAGTTTCTGATCAATTGTTTTATTGAAAGCATAATACAAAGAATAATGAGAGAGGTTTAGAAGGTAATTGTAAAGTTTGGCATGTAATTTAGGTTTTCCATCTAAAATAGTATAGAAATCCATCTGATGTTCAGAGAGTATTAAAGAGTTTAAAGATGTCTTAATACCTTAATTAATGAAAAAGATATATTTCAACAGTACACTTTGTCAGAAGCATCATAACCATAGGTAGACACTATATAGCAGGGATTTGGTCCAGTACCTTGGACAAGAAAGGTTATATGTGAAAAAAAATCATCAAATTCTAAGTAAAATAAGTTCACATGAAAATAAAATATTAATTTGGGAGTCTTAAGGCATAAGAATAGGAAATGATTGATCTTACAACAGAAAAAGATCAGCACATATATTGGCATTGTGGGAGTTAATTTAATACCTTATAAATATAGGAAACCCCTTCTTTGCAAAGATGGATAACTATGGGTATGTAACTGCATATATTGTCAGACTTGGTAGATGAGTTGGTTAGTTTGGGTGCACTGGTAAGGAAGGTTTGTTTGGTCCACAGAGAGGGTACGAGGGGTTCTAAGTACTGAAAAACATTTCCTAACTCTTCCTAGACTATTCCAGAAGCCTAAGTTACAATATTAATCTCCTTCCCCTCAAAAGAAAACACACAGTAAGGATCATTAACCATCTTTTTTGTCCTATTCTCTTCCAGACCTCCTTAAAAGATCTAATTCAGGTTCATGTTTCAGGTCAGATTAGTAGGCCAATGATACCTTTATAAAAAGTATTCCCATTTGCTTGCTGATCCAAATTGCTTGAATAATGGGAAAAGCCTTTCATTTCACAATTAGATAAAAAGTATGACATTTAAATGCATACTTTAAGTAGCAATGATATAACTGAGATTCAATGAAAGTAGTCAGTCAGACTAGATTAAGTGGTACCAGACGTCTTCCTGTTTTGATAAGGTAGAGGAGAAGGAAGACAACAAGAGCATACTGACTGAAAAAGGACTGGGGTGGGGTGGGGAGTCATCATTAGTCAGGAATAGAGGAAGAGTATAAAGACAGGAGGCTGAAGAGGAAGAAGATTCTTTTTTTCTGTTTTTTTTTTGTCTGTTTACTTTCAACTAGGAGGGGGACAACTAGAAGTTGTTTGGTTACATTCTTGTCATGCAGCTGCAAATATAGGCAAGTCAGTTCTGCATGATACATAGTGGTTTTTTTTTCTTAAAAGGTAAAGGTGATGTAAAAAAAATGTCAATATATTTTTAAATTAAAAAAAAACAACACAGGAAAAACTCAATATTTCAAAATCCAGTCTCCTGAAGTTAAAATGATAGTACTAAAGTCTAAGAACAATGACAAAACATTCTTCTTATCTTTCTATTATCATTTAATCCAGTTATAATATTTTAAGAGGATGAGGGTTCGTTCTCAATATCAATTCTTTCTCAACTGTGTAAAACAGACCTGTGCTACTATATTATCAATTATATAGGGTGGATGAATAAGCACAAAAGCCTATTTTGAACCAGAGAGTCTCAATTATATTTAGTCAAGATACAAGACTGCTAGGACCAAGGAACAGAATGCCATTTACTAAACTTGGAAAGGAATTGGGATTATGCATTTCCCTATCAGATTAGCATGTGTTTCCAATGTGATTCTGGAAGATTTAAGATGAAACATCTTATCCACTTCCAGAAAGAGAGGTGATAGACTCAGAATGAAGACAACCACAGTAAACTTGCAGAGGAATCAAACCCTTGTGAAAGTATTCCTATACATAACATCCATCTCCCATCTTGGTGCCTGTTCTCCATGCCTAGTATGCACTCTCTGTTTACTTCTGCCTTGCAAAAATCCTAGATTCCTTTAAGACTCAATCCATGTGCCACTTCCACAAAGGACTATCCTGACCTCCCCAAGAAATTACTTTGAATTTCTCTGTTATCTTTTTTCAATCAAAATATGAACTTGAGGATCTTGTGTCTTATGTCTACCTATTAACATACGCGTTGTCTTCTCCACTAGAATGTAGGCACCTTGAGGGCAGGGCACTATTTTTGCCTCCCTAGAGTTTAGCACAGTGCCTGGAACATTAGTAAGTGATTAATAGTGATTAATAAGTGCTTGTTGATTGATATCCCACCATGAAAACACCATCATGTTTTAGAATATGCCCATGCTCTGCCCCTGTAATGTCATATAAATTTACAAAGAGTTTTCCTCTTAATGGGCTACTCATCATATTTTACATTTATGCTTTTTGTTTTACATCACATTTATTCTCAAATATATCCTTCCTCCAGTGGAAAAGGCACTGGATCTACCTTACAGTCAGAGACCTTGAGTTCACATCTCAACTGTGACACCAACTAGCTCTGTTACCTTAAGGAAGTTACTTAGCCTATCTGGCTTCAGTTTCCTAATACGTAAAATAAAGGGGTTGGACTAGGTTCTGAGTCCCTTCTAGGCAGAAGGAAAGAGCCTAGTACTCCTTCAACTATACCATTCTTTCTCCCCTATTCTTCGTTAGGAGATCAAGGACAGCCCCTGCTATCTCATTTACACTACCAATTTGTTTAGCAAACTCTTTTCTTCAGCAAAGCTCTGGTTAAATGAGCCCAAGTTCCAAAAACAAAGTTTTAGTATAATAGGATCCTTGTCAGTGAAGAAGGTCACTGGTCTTCAAAGTAAATTGGATTCCAAGCTTGATCATTTAAGGAATTTTCACAAATAAGACTTGATAAGAGAGGTCATCTCCATAATGATGAATTCAGGTTTTGTGTGGATTACAAATTGATGCAACACTATTGATTAACCCATACTTCTTGGAGTTATCTAAGATTTTAGCAACCACATGAAAGTGTGGTTACTTTTACTTCTAATCCTAAAATTAGATCTCTCCATGACAAGACATAAACATTCAAGAATTTTGAGCAGGCAATGTCATTGTAATTATCATTGTAATTGAATTGGCATTACAGTCAAAGACTCCACTATTTAAAGCTGAGTAAACTGCAGCAAGTGAACCATCCTTTAAATCCTACTCCCTAACCACAGTATTAGGGCATCTACTTTACATTTCAAATTAGTAGATTCAATAGAAATCTTACATGAATGACTTTCAGGATATTTTTTAATGGAAAATGTAAGCCACTAAATAGTGAAATGTATTTCCACCCATACAGGACCCTCAATACTCAAATGAATCTGATCTAATTAATTTGAGAGTTCTCTTCAAAGATGAAGTTTTCAACTCATCCATGACTGCCTATCCTGTGCATCTCATCCATGAGTTTCCAGACTTCACCACAAGGGATCTAACCATTTACTATGCTACAGACCTTCCTTGATTCCTCCTGACCCCAACAGGGTACCGCCAAAGTTCTCTGGTCATCCACCTGTCATCTTCTCTTTTTATCTTACAGTTCCTTGACAACATTCTTTTATCCTGCTCTTCAGGATTACTTGTTGGTTTTTAACATGTTATAGCCACTCATACCCATTACACAGCTTTCTATTGCCCTATATGCTCGTTTTTAGTTCCTCAGAAACATAGGTGCTCCAGATCTCACTGACATACAGCAACATACACTTCTAAAATGTTTGTATTAAAAAAGATGGGCTTTTGCTGTTAGGAGAAGCTTGGGGGGGGGGGGGGGGGCGGTCAGTAAAAGTGCTTTATAATTTCCCAAAAGCAATCCTGACCACTCTCCACCTGCTTTTCCACTCTGGGCCAGGCTCAATATCTACCTCTACTATGCCCAAGACACATATAGCTATATATCTGTAAATACAGATATATAGATATATAGTTGTTGGAAAATGTTCTATAGAGTATTTAGATGCATGTTGAAATCTAAGCAATACACATTCTTCATCCATTTAGGACTTGCTCTATGGATGTCAGGCCAAACTCCTCTGAAAAAGCTTTCCTAGAAGGCTTGGCACTGTTCTGGGGCTTGATGAAATCGGCAAAATGTCACCTGAAAACAGAAGCACCTGGAGGATCTCACCATCTACAGGGAGTCAGTCCTCTTCTCACCCCAGCCTTTACACTAATTCTCCATCACATTGGTGGACATTTAGTCAATGTGTTGTTATTATTGTTTAGTCATTCAATCATATCTGACCCTGTGATCCCATTTGGAGTTTTCTTGGCAAAGATACTGGAGTGCTTTGCCATTTCCTTCTCCAGCTCATTATACAGATGAAGAAATTGAGGCAAACAGGGTTACGTGACTTGCCCAGGGTCACACAATGAGTGTCTGAGGTCAGATCTGAACTGACTCCAGGGCCAGTGTTATATCCATTGTGCCACCCATTTGCACCTTTGGTGAGTGTATATCTCCCTGTTTTATGCCTTGCCTGATGTTTATTAACAAGGGGAATCCTAAACAGGGTTATTTCTTTTGTTACATTTTCTGAGGAATACTGAATGATCTTAATATATGGATGGAAGACATCTTATTGTAAAAGAGCTTGTAAGGTAGTATTTTGTTCTTCCAAGTCAAATGATTTTTCACGCCCAACAAACAATCATCACAATGGTATCTTATATTCTCTAAAGGGCAGAGGGATAAAAGAGAAGTAATTTCTGTCCTTTCCTGTTAAGTTGTTTGCTATAAGAAGGAGAGAGGTCCTTATTTTATTTATGTAACTCTCACCCAAAGAAACTACTACATACTTGGAGCGCAGGAAGAAACTTTGTGGTTCATTGGAAGGAGGGCCTCTTTGCAACATTTTTCATGGGTACACTAGGACTTAGATTTATACCACTGGTCTTTAATATTCATCCCAAAATTACAATTGAGCAAGGTACTGTGTGAGTGAAAGTGGTAAATGGGGAACATATGTAAGTATAACCAGAGAGAATCTGAAGAGGGAAGGGGGAAAAAAAGAGCATTTATATGGTACCTACTATGTGCCAGGCACTGTGCTAAGCATTTTTTACAAATACCATTTCATTTGATCCTCATAACAACCTTGTGAGGCAGGTACTATTAACTCCAATTTGCAGTTGAGCGAACTGAGGCAAACAGGGTTAAGTGACTTGACCGGAGTCATACAGCTAGTAAGTGTCTGAGATTATATTTGAACACAGGTCTTCCTGACTCTAGGCCCAGTGTTCCATCTATTGCCTCCCACCAGTTAGTATTCTACCACATACAAAAGGATCAACTGGACTCAGCATTCCAGGAGTGCTGCCTCTCAAGATTTTCTTTTCAATGGTCAGATAAAAAAAAACAAATAAACAAAAAACTTTAAGATGTCATCAGAACATCAACTGCCAGAAGAAGAAACAGGAAACATCACAATATACACATTATCCCTACCCTTCAAGTGGTCAAATGTTTTAACTATTACAAACTTACCATTGCAATTATTGGAAGATTCTCAATTCAGATTTTATTTTGATATCAGATTATTTTGATATCAAACATCAAATGGTTTACATTTACATAGGCTTTAATATTTGCAAAGCATTTTACATACATTATCCCATCTGAAAAGTCAACATTGAAACTCTCCTGTTAATGGGACTTTTTTTAACCCACAAAAGAAATTATAGTGTTCAAATTTTATATCATACCTATTTACCAAAATGAGTCAATGATCTAAGTAAGACAGAAATGGAAGGGTAACAATCTTAATAAACTGTACGTATGTGAATGAGGTCATTTATCTGAATTTTTTAACTGCAATCACAAAATAATTAACATTTTCTTACCAGTTGCCATTGGTATTTACAAACTGTTGTACTGCATATCCAAATTGCTCAGTTGAAGGACCATCAAATATTTTTGCTTCCAGGACACCAATGTTGTATGCAACACAATAATGAAGGACTATTAAAAGAAAGAAAAATAGATTGCTATAATTTGAAAATATGGATAGAATTTTGTGGCAGATTTTCTTCAACTTGTACAACTATAAAAGTTAATTAGAAAAAAACAGAATTTCTTCCTCACCAATATTCACTACCTTAAGTCAATAACCTCAAAAAGTGATCCTTCTTTATCCTCCAATGGGTCAGCAATTGCATATTCAGATTTTTGTCTGTTTGGGGGGAGGGAGGGCATGCCAGGCTTATGATTCATCAATGTAGAGAACTACCTGACTGGGAACCTCTGTCAACCATGCAGATCAGCAATTCATCTGTAACTTATGCTTTCACATAGTTGCCTGGGGTCATTGAGAGGTAGCAACATAACTTGTCCAGGATCACATAGTTTCTGTTTAAAAGGCAAGATCTGAACCTAAGTCTTAGGGACTTTTCAGGCTGTCTAGCTATCTACCCACTCCACTAAGTTGCCTCTCATTCTTTTTTGCTTTTCAGTATTAAGCCTGTGATTTATTTGCTACCAGACGGTCTCAGAGAGCTGCCTGAGCTGCCCTGCTGTAACCAAGGGAAGAAGGATGCAAAGAGACCTTTATATAATGATGTGGCAAACCTTAGGGGCAACCTTTCACAAGACAGTCATGAAAAGTTAAGAATGTTCACCAATGTAATAACTAATCCAGACTCTAAAAGACTGCTGATGAAGCATTTCTCCCATCCTTTGATACAGAGGTAATGGATTGTAAGTGCAGAATGAAATATACATTTCCAGACACAACCAATACAACTTAAATTTGTTTTGCTTAACTATACTTATTTGTTGAAATCAATGGATTTTATTTGTGGGAAGGAGAATTGGGGTGGGGGAGTAAGAAGGTAGTGATAATTATGCAAATAAGAGGAATAGGAAAAAAATGTCAATGAAGCATTTATAAAGTACACAGAAAGCAGATGGGAATTCAGTTGGGGATTCAGACAAACAGGGAAATTTTGATACTATCATGTTAAATATATACATACATAGGCATATTTTATTTGTATGCAAATATTTATGTTTTATATATACAATATATGTATGTACATATATTTATTTTTATGTGCATATTTATATGTAAAGGGAAGTTAGGTGGAACAGTGAGTAAGTGTGCCATGCCTGAAGTTAGGAAGATCATTTTCAGGAGTTCAAATCTGGCTTCAAACACTTATTAGCTGTTTGATCATGGGCAAGTCACTCAATGCTGTTTGCCTTACTTCCTCATCTGTAAAATAAGCTGGAAAAGCAAATGGCAAACCACTCCATTATCTTTGCCAAGAAAACTCCAAATGGAATCATGAAGAGTCAGACATGATTGAAATGACTGAACAACAACAAAAATGCATGTATGTATGTAGTACCTATTACATTCCAGGCACTGTGCTAAGCACTTTACAAATACTATTTCATTTGATCCTCAAAACAACTCAGGGAGGTAAGTACTATCATTATCCCCATTTTACAGATGAGGAAACTGAGGCAAACGCAGGTTAAATGACTTGTCCAGGGTCACACAGATAATAAGGATCTGGGGCTGGATCTGAACTCAAGTTTCTCTGATTCCAGAACACCACCACAACAAAGGTATTGTTTATAACCTTGAAGAAAACACTTTGAGTTAAATGGTAAAGTTGAAAGTCACATCAGAAGGGATTGAGAAGATTGCGAGGGGAGGAAGTATAGATAGCTTTTTCTAAAGTTGTAATAGGCTAAGTTTAATAAGACTCTACTGGCTGCCTTGTGAATTTTTAACACCAGTTTATTTGTGATAAAATGTAAGTGAATAGCTGTAAGCTTTGCAAAGATCAAAAAAGCACATTGTGTGTGTGTGTGTGTGTGTGTGTGTGTCTGTATCTGTGTCTGTGTGTAGTTTCTTAAATACAACGAGGTCAAAGTACTCCTATAGATTTCAATATAACTTGCTGCATCCAAAAATTAAAAATAAAATTAGTTATTTTCTTACAGTCAGTGACTTCTAGAGTACAGACTTTGTACTCCAGTACAAAATATAATTCTCTTGATTAGAACATTAGCCTATTTCCATCTTGAATTTCAAAGAGAGTTGTTTCCTAGATAGCAAAACACAAAGTAATTGTTACGAATATTTTTTCCTCATTTTTAACTTGGTGCTTGAGGTATTTAAATTACTCCCAGTCCTGAGATTCTTAGCTTCTCTTCAATGTGTCTGAGAGATCAGGCTGCTAGCTTTGATGGCTTTAGGAAATTTAGTGGTTTTAAGTTTCTATTTATAGAATTAATTCTATACTACACTGAAACCAAATTTTGAGATAGCTCTAAAGGGAAAACACCTTGGCACTAGGGTCGGGAGAAAGGAAGGATTTTTCTGGTTTCATTTAATTGTCCAAATTGAATGAAATATAGAAGAAAGGGAATATGGGGATGGGGGGGAGGAACCATACAACCCCTACCTGTAAATGCATAACATAAGAACATGAATTTTTCCATACTAGGTCATCCCAGTGGTTTAGTCCATTTGACACCAAAGAAACTAATGTATCCTTTAAAGGTTAAAAACAGATACTTTAATGTTACTTCTCAAAATAATATGGGTAATATGGGTAGACTTGTATGAACTGATTCAAAGTGAAGCGAGAAGAACCAGGAGAACAATTTAAATAATAATAATAATAATAATATTGTAAAGATAATGAAGTTCGAAAGACCTGATAACTCCGATCAACACAATAATCTACCCCAACTCCAAAAAGCTCATGATGAAACATTACTTACCTCCAGATAGATTCAGAATACAAATTAAAGGATATTTTCTTTTCTTTTCTTTCTTTTTTCTTTATTTGGGGGGGAGGGAGAGAACATGACTAATGCAAGAATTTGTTTTGCATGACTTCATCTTTATAATTTTATTTTTTTGTAATTTTATAATTTGTTTTTCTGGCCTCAATGGGTAGGGGAGGCAGAGGAGGGAAGGAAAGAATTCAGAACTGAAAATAAAATTTAATTAAAAAAATAATATTAGACAGACTGACAAACCTTATATGTACTTACAGAACTTCAAGAGAAAAGAAGCTACTTGATATTATTATTGGCATAAATGTTAAGATATCTAATATTTGACCTTGAAAGGAAATCAATGTGTTGAATTCACAGAAATCCTAGAATGTTGGAGCAATAAGATACCTTGGGGATCATTTGGTCCAGTCTCCTCATGTTATAGATGAAAAATGAAGGCATTAAGAAGTTTAGAGATTA